>NW_005842697.1:83975-110571 GCF_000455745.1 Alligator sinensis
GGGAGGCTCCTGGCAACATGGCAGCGGCGGGCCGGCGGCTCCTCTGGGCGGCAGGTAACCGGGCACGGGGCTTCCGGGGGAAGCTGGGGGTGGTAGGCAGCGTCGCTCGGCTC
The DNA here is from genome assembly GCF_000455745.1 of Alligator sinensis. Classification (NCBI taxonomy): domain Eukaryota; kingdom Metazoa; phylum Chordata; order Crocodylia; family Alligatoridae; genus Alligator; species Alligator sinensis. The sequence goes on from NW_005842697.1 coordinate 84,089, forward strand.
CGGGCCATGCCGGGGGGTGTGTGGGCTCCGCCGGGCCTGACCTGATCCTTCCGTCTTCCCGGCAGTGTCTGCGCTGGTCCTGGCCTCGGAGGCGGCGGCCGTGGCAGAGCTGGACGACTCGTGAGTACCTTCAAGCCCGACCGCGCTGCTTCCCGGGGGTGGGTGGGGTCCGCTTCTTGCGGGGGGCCAAGGCGGGGGCGCCTTTTCCGGCCGGACTCGCCTCCCCCCGCCTCGCAGCCGAGGAAGGGCCCCCGCGGGACGGGCGGCTTGCCTGAGGCATCATCCTGCGGGCATCGGGACAACGTTGCCAGGTCTTAACTATGACAGGATCGTTGTGGAAGCGCGAAACGATCTCATTTGGTGCAAAGCAATACTATGCTGGGGGGAAAAAATTGTGAATGAGTATATAAATGAGTCGTCTTATTTACTTCATATTGCTGGCTACAACTCGCTGGTGAGTGAGCGAGACCCGGGTCATCCAAGTGGAAGCCTTTCTTTATTTCGAGGCAAACAGTCATGAGGATGCGCTGACGGCAAGCCCAAAAGTTGGTTAAGGCTCTCTGAGAGCGACTCGGGTTTCACATGTGCTGCATCAGTGAGCTGCCCAAAAGGTCGTATGTTCTGAACACTTTTACTGTTTTTGATCGTAACTTGTACAAGGCGTGAAATTATCATGCAAATACAATAATTTATTGTACACCTGGCAATGCTGCATTGGGATGTCGGAACAGGGGGCGCAGGGCTTGGGTTCGTGAAGGCAGAGTCTTTGGGCATTTTTACACATGTTACTGATGATGTGGAGCTGGGTGCTTTAATTAGCGAGCCGTGCTAATTTAAAAGTGCCCACACATTGTGTGCATCGGCAGCACAGCAATCGCCACACCGAAAAAGTAGCAATGGTATGCTTTGAACTAAAGCACATCAAACCTGTTTTAGTTCAGAGTGCACCGCTACCATTTTCTCAGTGTGGAGGCGCGCTGCGCCACTGATGCACGTGATGCACGAATTGTTTTGTGGCTTGTTACTCAACCTGGTTGGGTGTCAAAAAGGAAACATACAGCAGCCGTCCTCCTGCCCATGACAGGGAGTATTGCTGATGTTTCTTCTATCTCATCTCCTGCGTTTAAAAATCCAGCAGCAAGTGGTAGCATGGGTCCAGTGGAGTTATGCTGTTTGTAGGAGTCCTATCCTGCAAGGTAGGCATCACAATAACCTGTTACAGCTCTTGTCTGCACCCACTTGAGGACTAACTAGATGAGAAGGAACAAAGTTGTACAGCAAGATAGTAGCATAGGTACAGATAAAAAGTAGATCTCCATGTTTGCAACCAGAAACAGATCCAGGATTTGCCAAGTGGGGTGTGGAAGCCATAACCAGTGCTGCAGGGGTGATTGCGCCCACTGTTCCCACCCTTCTCCCTGACCGGGGCAAGGAGACAACATCATGGGAACAGCAGTCGGGGACTCTCGGGTTCCCAAAGCAGGTAACAATTCCTCCCTTACATCCCTGCTGAGGCACTTCCTCTCCCCTTCCCTACCTCTTGCTGCTTCTGCTGCACAGCTGCTCCATCCAGGCTGCAGGGGGAAGGGAGGGTCTGGGCTCAGCCTGCAGCTATGGCACCAAGGGGCAGGTGGGTTCCCCCTCCCTGCATCTCCTCCCAAGCTGGTGGGAAACATATAGTGGGCCAAGGCAGGGGGATAAAACTTGCTATTGCTGTCCTGGGCTGAGCCTGGACCCTAAACAGCCCAGCTGGAGTTGGCCAGCAGCATCTCTTGGCCTTGGGACAGTAGGGGCAGCAGCAGGCAATACAGGGGAAAATGGGAGAGAAGGGAGTGTGCCTCTGAGTATGTTTGGGGATGCGATTAAAAAAATCCCTAGCTGCTGCTCCTACCATGCAGTCAGAAAGGGGGTCCAGCTGTTTCACTGTTCACATCCCTGCTCCAACCACACTAACTCTTAGCTGTTTGTTTGTTTTAAAGGAAGGCACCCAGAAACAAACCAGCCCCTGTAGAAAGTATTCTGTGAATCTATTTTAGCAATACCCATCATCCTCCTTAAAACTGAATCCTCTTTATTACTATCTTTAGTATCTGTAGCATTCAGCCTATAGAGCTTGCTACTCTGAAGCTGCTAGAATTAAGCCCGCTGGCTCACCATAGACAAGTGATTCTCAGCCTCTTTGCTCTCAGGACACCCCTAAGAAGAAGCCAGTTCTTTCTTAGCATTTGCTTGTTTTTTGACTGGGGATAAATACTAGTACAATTCTTCTGTCGCATAAAACTGATAAAGGTCAACAGAATGTTTTGACCCTGTGGATTCCTATTTGAAATCTTTGGGTTTATCTTGGGAATCAGATGGAGGTATTTGTACGTGTAATAGTGCTAATATTATGTGGCCAGCTTAGAAGGATTTCATGGCACCCTGTTTAAGAATCACTGTCTTAGGCTATTGTAATATGTCTCATGGCATCATAATTTAAGATATTACTTAATGTCACTAGTATTTGAAGGTCCAGAAAATGTATTATTACAATACATGGCTGTGAATTCTTTTCCTGGAGATCAAATTTGGTTTACTAGGTATTACTGAAGTGCTAACTTTATGCAAATTCTTCATAATTGACTCTATTAGGTCCAGGAAAAAAATGTATGTATTCTTCTTGTATATATGAGCACATGACTGCATATCAATATTTAATGATGGCTTGGTGTTGAGGGGTAAAAGACAGAAAATACTAGCATTAGAAAGTCAGTAGTCTGTAGGCAGGACTTCTTAGTTCATCTTGCATGATTATGGATTTAAAATGTCCAGAATTTCAGCAGAAATTTGTAAAAATGTGATCATATTTCATTGCAGGGGTTTGGGTTGTAGCTGTGTTGGTCTAAGGACATAGGCAGACAAGGTTCCTTGGGTGAATTTGATATCTTTTATTAGATAGAAATCCATGCATGTTCCCTGACAATATACAGTGGATACAAAGAGACTATGAAAAACTTTCTACAGCATTCATCCTACAAAAAAAGAAGAAATGGAACAAATTACTCTAAGAACAAGCTCCTCAGCCACAAAACAACCATCAGAGGAACAACACCAACACCTTACGACCTTCCAACCTCAGACAACCATTTGGGTTGGTCTAATAAAAGATATCAAATTCACCCAAGGAACCTTGTCATATTTCATTCGCATCTAATTTCACACAGTGGTGCTCCATCTCTAGCCCATCAGCTAGATCCCCACAGGTCCAGAAATCTGGTGGCAGGGGAGTAGTGGCAGGATCTTATCTGTGGCAGCAGGGGACGAGTGGCATTTCCCAGACCTAGTTTCTATGTCTACCCATGTCACTGTTTTGCTATGCCAATTTGGGCAAGGTGTGCCACTATTCTTTCTTTCCTGCTTCCATCCTACCCTTATCTAGTTAGTACTAAAGTGGCTGCAGACAAGATAGGTTGAGCACTGCTGCTTTAGTACATAACTGTAGCATTAATTTTGCTTCCCCCCCCCCCCCCCAAGAGCTTGTACAAAATCATTAAATAATTAAAAATTAGGAGTAGGACTTCTTAAAGTCAAAGCTGCTTAAACTTCATTCTAGTCTATTTAAGTAAAAATGATGCTGTTCTAAATTTGGTGTAAAAGTTAAGCTTTATATAACAAGCTTAATTTTGTTCAATTTTTATAAAAAATTTCTTTCTTTCTTTTTAAAATTCTCTTTGATTTCTGTGGCGTTAAGAATGTTAAAGCATGGTTTGGCTTTTATTAACCTGAGAGAAATATGTAAAAGCAAAACAGGTATAAAAATAATTGAACTAATGAAAACATTCCCTTTAATAACTCAAGGTATGTTTCATAAATAATTTGTTACCAACACAGCTTTTGAAAAGTCCCTCTTGCCTTGTGAGCATGTTATTCAATTAATTATGTAAAGGTAAATTATTTGGGGGAAAAACATCAAAGGTTCAAATGGGAAATTAAAACTTACCTGCTGCATTGCATCTTGTTCTTGTCCATTTCTTTGGTTTCTCTGGCCTGTTGTTTCCTGTTTCTTATTTGGAGAACTACACTGGGCACTTTGAAAATGTGCCTTAATGTTCTTGGTAAGGTATAGTGGGAGGTTTTTTGTTGTTGTTGTTGCTTCATGGCTGTCAGTCATGTTGAAAAACGTCCATAAATAATTTGGAGGTGAGAGGGGGGGAATTTCTCCCCCCCCCCCCCAAGATGCTCATCTTAAAAGCTACACATAACATTCTAACTTTAAATACAACCTGGGATCTGCAAATCAAGTAGTTGTTTTCTGCTTCTTGCATCATCTCTAATGATTAAGAGTGTAATTGGGAGTTAGCTGACTCTCTCTTTGAAGATACACACGGGATTATAGAATGTAACTAGTTCTTTCTTTAGCTGTACAGTACAAACGTTTAGTAAAATTAATCTCTCTCAGCAAAGGGAGTATTGGTAGATACTGCTTAAAGGAATTCCTGCTTTTATGTAGCTTTTCAAATATTTACCATTGTCCTGTTTGAAGTTGATATCTACTTTGCATGTACTCCACTAATTGAGGGTCCCTCATAAACTCCAAATCTTTGCATAACTTTGTGTCTGTCTCCATATACATCTGATATAAAAACCCTGTTTTAACTTCCATGTGACACTTGTTGTTTGTTTACAAGAATTAAGAAAAGCAACAAAATCCTGATTTATATTTGATAAACAAAGTTAATTTCTGCCTTTTTTTTTTTTTTTTTTTCCTACTAGTTGGGTTCCAAATTTCTAGCAACCAGTCATATGGTGGTCCAGTAGATCATTTATACCCATTACATTTAAAGGTCAAAAGGGATCACACTGACTATCTGATATGAACTATCAGATATTGATATTTATGGCACTTGTATAACATGGACCAAGTAACACACACCACCACCTCTTGCACCATTCGGTACATGTAATAATTTCTCCACAAGAGAAGCTTGGACTGTCGCAGCAAGAATATTGCCAGCCAGCATTAGATAACCTTCTATGTAAAATGCATCTACATTACATTTGGATGTAGGCAGTGCTGTTAAGTTTAACAAGGTTTTATAAATTGAACTAATGTTTCCCAAAACAATGTTTCCACAATTAATACTAATTATGATATGATCGCACTAACAAAAATAAGCTGATAAATACATAGACAATTCCGCCCTTCTTTGGTTTCAAGAAGTATTTAAGGACTTCATTATGTGTGCATATAGATAGATAGATAATAAAAAAAAAAAAAAATAGAGTACACAAGACACCTGAGATCCTAAAAATGGATTTGCAGTTGTACCCAGTTGTGTTCCAGCTCTGCGGCTTTGGATCTAGACAATCATATCTGGACTTTTTAATGTCTGAGCAAAGATACTAATGTATCTTAAACTTATTCTCTGCTGTTACTTTCTTTGAAAAGTAAGTGAATTGGGGGGGGTGGGGAATGTGTGCCTAGTTTCCCATTAAGTCAGTTATTTCCTCCATCGCTGATTTTAATGATGTCAACAGGTTAATTGAGTTTGAATTTAGTGTTTGTATATCTTTGTATACAGTTACCTTTGCTAAGAATATAGTTGCCTAATTGCAGCATAACTTGAACTGATAGTTTTTAGGTTTATGTGTTAGAGTAATGATAGCATTTATAGTAACAGACATTAGAGTGGATATAAGGTGCCACCCATACATAGGCATACCTTTGATTAGGATAAAAGTGGGGAAAAGTGGGTTGCAGATTTACTTTGCCACTTGCTACCCTGAAATTAATTCTTATACAATTTTTGTTAATTTTTTTAAAGGAGGTAATCTAATAGGTGCCACTTGTTCGCTTGCTTTCTTTGATATTTCTGACTGTTTAAACTCTGCCCATCTGTGTTCCCTTCCTTCAGAAACAAATATTGAATGTTTGTTTGTTATGTGTCCATACACAAATAAACTGTTTCCTTTCCCTTTCCAGGTTTAAGGAAAACCGTAAAGATGACATTTGGCTTGTAGATGTAAGTATGAGAGAGAAATATTGAGACTCGCACTTCATTGCTTTTCAATAGCTTGGTTTGAAAGTAAAGCCGAGCATAGTCTCAATGACTAAGCAGCTTTACCACATTATGTAGATGGCTTCTATGTACAGTGGGAAAAAGATGACGTACTTAAATCTATTGATAGGATGGATAGGCAATTTGTCTGCATTAGTGCAAGATGATCCAGGAATTAGCAGCAACTATTTAAAAAGACAAGCTTTGTTCTGTGTTTATTCATTTTGGTGTTGCAAAATTTTTCTTTAGGAATAAAAAGCCAACTATCTTTTTGATACTGGTATTCAAGAGATGGTCTGTCCACATCAGTGGATCTAGGACTCTGCTCTGTACTTGTATTTGTTTTACATTTTCATTCTTATGTTGTTGGCTGTTTATATTAAATTTAATTGTTCAGGTACTTTTGTTTTACCATGAAGTAAATTTGAAAGGATTCATTATGTTCCATATGGTATAAATCAGAGACTAGGTCAATAAATGGAGCTTGTTGTAGTATGTGATAAAACTACATTCAGGGTTGGAGTGAGGTAAATGGTCATTTCCCAAGTAGCACAGATTTATTAATATATGAGAGAAGTAATGAATTGCATGTTATAATTTACTGATTTACTAATTCTGAAAATATAACAGGACAAACTCCCATTTCCTTTAGCTGGGGTTTCTGTTCCTTTGTGTACTAATCCTACCCCATTAAATTAATAGGAATTGAGTCATCCTTTTCACGGAGTATAGGAGTCTTGGGCATGGAGGAGGACGGCAGCAAGTCCCCAAGCTCTTTCCAATATAAAAATGTGAATATGGGGTTACAAGATGCTTCTCTTCAATATTCAGTGCCTTCCTCATTCCAGGACTATTCCACGATGGCCCACATTTGCAGGGAACAGATAAGAAAAGCAAAAGTACTGACCAAACTTAGATTAGCAACATGAATCAAGGACAACAAGAAATCCTTCTTTAGGTACATAGGAAACAGGAGGAAAACGAATGGGAGTGTGGGGCCATTGCTCAACAACTCAGGAAAGCTGGTTACCAGCACCCAGGAAAAAGCTGAACTCTTGAATGACTACTTTGCCTCAGTCTTTCACCACACCAAAGGGAGAACAATGCCAGGTAGAGTATAGGATAAGTATGGTAGGAATAATCACCTTCTTACTATTGCCGTAGAATTGGTGTATGGCCAATTTTAAAAAATTAGATGTATAAAAATCAGCGGGACTGGATGATCTTCATCTGAGAGTGCTAAAGGAGCTTGCCAAAGTCATTGCAGAACCCCTGGCAAAATTCTTCCACAACTCATGGCACTCTGGAGAAGTTCCTGAAGACTGGAAGAGGCCCAACATTGTGCCCATCCACAAGAAGGGCAGGAGGGAGGACCCGGATAACTATCAGCCAACCAGCCTAACTTCCATCCTAGGGAAAATCCTAGAAAAGTTCATCAAGGAGTCTATCTGCGTTAAGCTTGCAGAAGGTAAGATTGTGAATGACAGCTAGCATGACTTCGTCACAGGCAGGTCTTGCCTTACCAACTTCATCTCCTTCTATGCCCAGGTAACTCCCCACCTGGACACGAGAAAGCAGGTTGCCATTGTATACCTAGACTTTCAAAAGGCTTTTGCTCTAGTATCCCACAATGTCCTCACAAGAAAATTGGAAGATTGTGGGCTTAACTCCAAGACAATGAGGTGGGCAAGAAACTGGCTGCAGGACAGGACCCAGAGAGTCATAGTGAACGGATCTGTGTCATCGTGGCAAGAAGCAGGTAGCGGTGTCCCGCAGGGGTCAGTGCTTGGTCCAGTACTTTTCAATGTCTTTTTATTAATTATTTTGATGTGGGGGTGAAGATCTCACTGGCCAAGCTTGCAAATGACACCAAGTTACGGGGAAGCGTGGTCACGCTTGAAGATAGGATACAGATGGACCTAGACAGGCTAGCAAGTTGGGTGGATCAAAATCTGATGAAGTTCAATATTGAAAAATGTAAAGTGCTCCATCTCAGGATGAGTAACCCCCCCAACACACTGTCAGGCTTGGCGGCACCAAACTGGCTAGCACCATGAATGAAAGGAACCTGGGGGTAATAATAGACCACAGTATGAATGAGCTGGCAGCGTGATGCTGTAGCCAGTAGGGCAAATAATACTCTGGCATGCATCTATCTGTGCATCTCCAGCAAAACCAAGGACGTGATTCTTCCGTTCTGCTCGACACTGGTGAGACTGCAGCTGGAGTACTGTGTCCAGTTCTGGGCACCACACTTTATCAAGGACATGGACAAGCTTGAGAGAGTCCAAAGAAGAGCCACCCGTATGATCAGAGTCTTACACGGCAAGCCATATGAGGAAAGGCTGGGGGATTTGAGACTCTTCAGAACTGAGGAAAAGGAGGCTGAGAGGGGACCTGGTAGCAGCTAACCACTATACTAGGGGAGTACATCAAGGGCTCGGTGAGCAACTGTTCACCAGGACACCCTTGGGGAAAAATAGGAATAATGGCCACAGACTCCTGGAAGATCAATTTAGACTCAACATTAGGAAAAACTTCTTCACAGTTAGGGTGTCCAGACTGAAATAAGCTCCCTCCAGAGGTGGTGCAATCACCTACCCTGGAAATCTTCAAGAGGAAACTAGACAGTCGCCTTGCTGGTGTCACCTGACCCCCAGTTATCTTTTCTGCTTGGTGCAGGGGGCTGAACCGGAAGATCTTCCAAGGTCCCTTCTGGCCTTACAATGTATGAATTTGAAAATATAAAATCCATAGAGTGGCTTAAGGACCTGTTTTTCTTCACTGGTCCCTCCTCCCGAGCACTGTGCCTGCATGTGCACACGTACCGTGGATGGCTTATGGTAAGCTATCCATAGGCTCTGCAGTTGCATAAAATCAAAATCTTATGTACAGTAAAAGCTGCCTTAACTGGCACTATATGAGCCAGCATGCTCTATTAACCGACATGCCGGCTTGTAAGGTAAAAGCAAAACCAGAAGTGCCCACCGTGGCACTTCTGATTTTGCCGAGCCCCAATGGCCTGGGGCATAGCAGCCTGCGTGGGGCCCACCTCCCTGTCCCTTGGGGCCTGCAGGAGGGGCGGCGATGCGGTAGAAGGGGCAGCAACCCGAACAGGCAAAGACACCTGTTTGGGCCTCTTGGTTAACCAGTATATTTTGTTATGTGGCACCCCACCATTTCCCATGGGTGCCAGATAAAGCTTTTGCTACATGTCTCCAGATCTTTCAGACAACACTGTCCTCTCCCACGTCCACTTCTGTTTCAAGGACAAAAGCAGACTGTATAAATCTGGAAGGGAACAGCACACTGAAATAATAATAATAATGCTTCTAGGCCTCTGTTTAACAGGTAAGAAAGAAGGCTTAATACGACAAATTCATATATTAATGCAGAGTGGGATATACCCATTTTAAACCATGCCTTTACTATGAAAATCAATCTTTAAATGTTACTTATTCAGACCTAGAGTGGAATGTTTTTGGTTCTAGGGCAGAGAGAATTATTTCTCTGGAAAATAAGATTTGGCAAAGTGCATGTATTGAGAGTTAAACATGTTCATACAACAATGTCATTAGTCTTATTAATGCAGTATTTCTGACTGATTCTCAGTTTTATGCACCTTGGTGTGGCCATTGTAAGAAATTGGAGCCTGTGTGGAATGAGGTTGGCATAGAGATGAAAAACATGGGATCTCCAGTAAAAGTTGGAAAGATGGATGCAACTTCCTATTCTAGTAAGTATGGCAGGTATAGGTGGGGTTTTGTGGTATTATCAGACTTTTGGCTTTGAAAATACAGTGACTAGAAGGCTGAAAAGTAGAAAAGGGTTATGTGGGGGAAAATATGTATATACTTGAGGGGTTTGACTTAGAAATGTATAGCTATGTTTGTTAATTTATGTTCCGCTATTAGTGATTTTTGACTCGGGCTCCTATGTTTAACCCTTCCACAGAAATCTTATGTAATTAACACAGGCAGAGAGAATTTGTGATATTTTCTTTATTTTTAAAAGGCAGCAATACATTCACTCTTCTCCATGTTATTCATTCCTACTTGTATATCAATAACATCTTTCTCACTTGTTGAACATACAGGCTCGGTTTTTAGGACCCTGCCACAAGGGGGGGGGGGGGGGTTCTGTTCTATTATCTTTGTAAGTGACATGCTCTGCTTTAGAGTCTGCCCTGAAGCACAACTGGTACTGTTTTAAATTGCTTATTTTGCTGGTGGCCAGGAAGGTGTGTTCACACTTCTGGTGTTGTAAGTTGTTTTCAGATCGCCAGTTGGCCAGCAGATGTACCCATGCCAAGGGAAAATCCATTGCCTCATGGGATAGCAGGGTTCTCATTAATCTTTAAGAAAACTTACTTTATTTTCTCAAATGCAATATAGGCGGAGACTCAATGCTGCTGCTTCCCTACTATTTGCCCATTCTGCTAATTTCCTCCCCCACCACAGCCAGTGTTGGAACACATTTTAAGATGCCCTTCCTTCCCTCCCCTTGCATATTTGTTTTCTGTATGTTAATGAAAACTTTGTTGTAATAAATTTTGTCATAATAGTCCATGAATAGTCAATTTTAAGATTAACCTCCCAATAATTAGATACATCATCTTGGATTCAGGTAAACAGGATATCTGTAATATTTTAAATAGACTAAGTATCTTTTTAAATTTATATTCTATAAGCATCATTATTTTAAAAAAATGTATACCTTTGTTTAGCACAAAATCCATTCAACTGTGAACTGACTAGAACAAAAACAAGTACAGTGGTAATGATGCTACTTTTCTTGGTCTTTTAATGTTTATGTTAATATAGATCCTTATGTGTAAATCTCTGATCATGGGAGAATCCAGCTTTCATTGGTGATGGGGGGCAGAAATTGTTACTAGCTCCTCACTCTTGAAAAGAAACTTTAGGAAAAAATGATCTCTGAAGGCTCACAATAAAGAAAGCCGACAAAAAAAACCCCTTAGTCTGAAGATTCTAATACATCACTTTTACATTTTTATTTATTATTTTTAATGTGTGACACTTGCAAATGACACTGAAATTGAGGGGTGCAGGGTAAGAAATGGAGAGACCTAGTTGAGGTTACCCCAAAGCAAGTATCAGTATGTTGCAGTTTTGGATCCAAGAATGGGGCAGGAGGGTGAAGTTCCCCTGTCTGTCTTCCTTCCCCCCCAGTTCTGTGCATGAACAGTGAGATTTGACTTTGCTGCCTGGTTAGTGTGGGTTCCTCTTGAAGCTCCATGATAGCAGTGAGCTCTGAGCTCACCAGCTGACTGGGGCAGGATCTGGCTGGAACCTGTACTTCAATATGGCTCTGGAACCGAGGGGCTAAGCGCTGCTGCTTTTCATCCTTCCCCTCTTCTCCTCCTTGCTTAATTCAGTGACAGGGGATGAGCATCAGTGAAAGTACGTACTCTAGCCAGATCCCATACTGAGAGCTCGCATATGTCACAACCAGAGAGGGATGTGACTATTCTGCTACATACCCTCTGAATCTGCCCCTTGTGTGTGGTGTTCTAGAGAGCCGCTAACCTTGTGCTTTGCATCACTGAATATCTGAACATCATCACTCCAAGCACAGGATTTCTCTTGACAAAGGACTACAAATAATTTTGTCCTCTGCTACAGCTAACAGCCACACAAGTAAGGTTGTGTTGGGTAAACAAGACTTTGCGATAGGGTGATCCATTTTGGAGACACTGCTGCTCTGCACGTGGGCTTACACTCTTATGTGATTACACTTCTAACTTGCCTTGTTCTGGGCAAAAATGACATTATCAGCATTAAAAATGTGTACACAACCTTACGTGTTCTTCCATAAAAATGTACTGTGTTCTTTTTGTTTTTCTTTGAAATACTTTACCACATCATGCTTCCTATAACTTTTCTCTTCTCAACAGCACTTCAGTTTCCATATGGCTTGTGCAAGATTGTATAATAACTACTAGTTGTTTTATGTAGATATTAAGTGGACTTTTGGGGTTCATTATTTGCACATACAATTTCAATTAGAAGTCTTGTAACACACTTAACAAAAACTTCTGCCCTTATGCAAGCTTTGACTTTTGTGGATGTGCCGTTCTAAGTCAGACCAATATTCCATATAGCGCAGTTTCCCGTCTCTGACAGAAATGGATACTATACAGGGAGAGCATTGAACCAGGTATCTCTAGAGTGATCCATCTCCCATTCAGTATCCTTCCTGGCATCCACCATTTTATTGCATTAGAGATGTCAGAGTAAACATTTCCAACCATTCTGTTCCATAGCCATTAATAGATCTATAGTTTATGGATATAGCCAATCCCTTTTTGACCCTGGATGTGCTTTCTGCCTCCATCACCAGTGGCAGTAAATTCCACGTGATGCTTAAAAAATACTTGTTAGTTTTAAACCTGCTGCCGACTGATTTCAGCAGGTGCCTCCTTATTCTCCTCCAATATTCTGGGGCTTGGTGAACAACAGTTCCCTGTTCACTTGGTTCTCACCTTTCATGATTTTATAGAACTTTATCATATCTAATCTCAGACTTTCCTTTGCAAACCTTGAAGAGTCCTAGCTTCTTTATTCTTTCCTGGTATGGAAAGTGATCATGTTGGCTTCCATTCTCTATACCTTTTCTAATTATGCTACATCCTTTTTGAGATGTGGGGATGAGAACTGTACTGTACTGTACACAGTATTCAAGATGTGGGCACGCCATGGATTTGTATAGCGAAGTGATGGTGTTCTCTGTTTTGTTTTCAATTCCCTTCTTAATGATGCACAATATTTTACTGGTTGTTTTGGTTGCTGCTGCATATTGAGCTGATGTTTTTCAAGAACTATGTAGAGTGATTCCAAGGTTTCTTTCCCGAGTCGTAACAACTAGTTTGGAACCTATCAATGTGTATGTATAGTTGAGAAAACGATCAGGAGTCGTAGTAGAGAGATCTTTTATTAGACCAACAAGATTTTTGCAAAAATCTTGTTGAATTGCAAGCTTTCGGGCACAAACATCGGGCATTGGAGAAAAGATTGTAAAAGTTCTTCTGGGTAGAAATGAAAGTTCGTATTTCATAGAGGAGCCAATAGATGGAAAATTCCTTTGGGCACTGAATTCATAGCTGGTATAGAGTCTCTCAGCTCTATGTGAGGTTCTGTGATGATGCAAATTACCTTGCAACTAAGGCAGGAGCAGTCTCTCAGGTTTTACAGACTTCTGCAATCTTATGTCCAATGCCTGATGCAGGGTGTTTGTGCCTGAAAATTTGCAATTAAAGATTTTTTTTTTTTTGCAAAAATCCTGCTGGTCTAATAAAATATATCATCTCTACTATGAGTCCTGATTGCTTTTTCCTCTAGAACAATATGACTACAACCTGGATTACCTGTATAGTTGAAGTTATTTTTCTCCAGGTGCATTAGCTGGTACTTGTTATTTACTTTTTTTAGAATACTAAATGTTGGCAAGGAGTTGGCCTGTTAAAGGCAGATGACTTAAGGTTGTAAGAAGTAAATTCTGTTAAAAGGGGACACATGTTTAACAGTGTGTAGAATTGGAGATGCTGTTTGCTGTTCTTTCCAGTTTCCCTTGTTAAAGTTGGGCTTTAATTCAGTGGATTCGCCCCAGTCCAAATATAGCTACTGACCAGAGTTTTGCTAGGAATAATATGCAGGATCTCTTCATGGGGGGAAGGACTTTTACTCTTACAGCCAGTACAATAGTGTTCATCTGTTTTGGAGAGTCCGTGTAGGACAGTGGTTCCCAACCTGTGGACCGGCGCGGAAGTGGGATGGGGTGCAAGGAGCTGGCTGCCTCCCTCCTGGGGCTGCCCCACACGTTGCTACTGGCAGTAGAAGCTGCTCTCTCAGGTGGATGGACAGGGGTCCAAGTGGCCTGATGGTTGGGAACCTCTGGTGTAGGACACTCAAAAGTTGAACTTGGAGGAAGAAAGGGAAGATTTCATAGTTTTCTAGGATCAGAAGAGACCTATTAGATCATCAAGTCTGACCCCCTGCTCTGGGCAGGAAAGAGCACTAGGGACAAGTGACCCCTAGCCAGGTGCTTGTCTAATCTCCTTTTAAACACCTCTAAGGTAGGGGAAAGCACCACCTCCCGTGGAAGCCCATTCCATATTTTTGCAACCCTCACCGTAAAGAATTTCCTCCTGATGTCCCACTCTAACTAATCTCCTGCGCTCGTTGAGGTTGGCCTTCCAGAAGTCTAGCACTTCTGCCCACTAGTTATATTTCCCACCTTTTGCTGGATAGTGAATCCTATCAACAGGTAGTCATCATCTCCTAGGTTACCTTGTACCTGCAGATCCCCCACCAAGTCCTCCTCTGTGGCCAGCACCAAGTCAGTTAAGGCATTTCCCCTAGTGGGAAAGCATACCTTCTGTGTTAGGTGCAGGTCCTGTATGCAGGTTAAGAATTTACGTGAACAGGAAGACCTAGCTGACTGCTACTCCCAGCAGATGTCCGGGTAATTTAGGTCACCCATAACTAGCAGGTCCTTTGAGCGTACTGTCTTTGAGAGCTGTCTCAAGAATTCTAGGTCTAACTCTTCCTTCTGTTGTGGGGGTCTCTAGTAGACCCTCACTACCAAGTCCCTTTCACCCCTACCCCCTTGTAATCTGACCCATAGGACTTTGATCTGCCCTTCTTCTGACCTCATTGTTTCTTAACATATAGAGCAACGCTCCCCACTTTTTTTTCCTAATCTATCTTGCCTGTATAGCCTGTAGCCCTCAATGCCCACTGCCCAATCATGGGTAGGATCCCACCAGGTTTCTGTTAGCCCAACCAGGTCGAAATCTTTTGTCTGAAGATTAATATGTTCTTCACAATTTTCTAATGTCACTTATTCCAGCCCTCTATTTGGCATGAGTTTGTTCTTGTAGAATGTTCCTTTTATTCTTTCTATGACTGGCAAGTATGATTGGGAAAACTGGGGCTTGTGAGAGAGGCAGTATTTCAAATGTCCCATCTCAAGAGAAGATAAGTTAATTCTCTAAGGTTATAAACTGCATTTATGGATTTGTTGCAAGTTTCATGATGTTGTTTTCTCCACAACTGGCTTATAAATCAGCTGAGAACGTTGAGACAATTAGCTTATGTCATTTTTTTTTGTTTTCCTTCTCTGCACTCCTAGGTACATAGGTCAGCCATTGGTTTCTACCACATATTTCGGTGTTGTGATGGTCAGTTCCGTTGGAGTGTTAGTCTATTGGATTTGGATTTTTTCTGTAATGTTTTGTGTGATGCTTTTGTTCATGACTTCATGTGATGTTTCTCTTCTCTCTCTGGGTAATGCCTATGCCTGACATAGAAGTTCTTGCACTGGTAGCATGTGCCTGTCATTGTCTTGCTAAGTTGACTTTGTTAGCTTTTTTTGTGTAGAACTGCTAACATAAGGAATTCTTTTAATTAAACTTTGGGCATGTTTCACAGACAAGGGATGATCTTATCAATGTTGTTGTGGATTTTCATGGCTTTGTTTCACAAAGGAGGAAGATCGTGATGCTAGCATTAGTCCCATATCTGTGTGCCAGTGCGCATTATACTTTTTTTTTTCCAAATCTTTTCAGGCTTCTGAAAGTTTGCTCTCTGATTTATTTGTTGTTTGACATTTAGTACGCTATTTCTGTGATTACATATGTTGCTCTTTGGATAACTAGGCTTCTAGTGGAACATTTTGTCTTCCCCGATGAATAAACAAACTGGCCTGTTTTGCTAATACCCAAGTCTTGTCTTCCATAGAGTTTTGTTGGGTTTTTTTTAATTGAAAGGGCAATGTTAGCAAATTTAGGTCTTTCAGGTATTGCTGTCAATGAAATTCCTGAGTTGCCTTCTGTGGCTACCTTCCTCATGACCTACATGTTTCCTTCCTCCTACTTCTGTAGTGAGTCTTTCTGTTTGTACCAGTCCAGGACTCCTTGATGCAAAGTTTCCTCTTGGGGATGCATGTTACAGCCTTGTCCAGTCACCGCCTTTGTGTTAGAGCTTCAAGCCCTCAATGTAATATGTCCCTTTTTGTTTCTTCTGATACTTAACTCCTGAACTAAATATGTCTTTCAGCCCAAACCTAGAGGCATTTTTTTCTTGCTAGAGTCTTTTAAATATGAGCTTTTTAATGACCTTTTACACTCTCTCTAAACTGATCTTCATTTAACAAATGCTCGCTTTCCTGTATCCATGTATGTAGGCTAGCAGTTTTTTTTGAAACACTCTTGAATTGAAAAATTGGTCTGCCTTTCTGGCACTAACTTACTGAGTACTCAAGTCACTTCATATATTTGAGGAAATAGTGTACCACTTCACACTATGCTATTAGTGTGCGCTGTTTTGGTACATGACCAAACCCCTGCCACATTTTCATGATTTTTATCCAGATGATGATTGTTACTTCCAGTCTTGCATTTAAAATTCCCTGATATTGATGTCTCTGAACTCTGGAAACATCATTTAATGCATAAAAAAAAAAAAAAAAAATCTGTCGTCTTACTTGACTTGTTGCTAGTAGGTATTGCTGAAAACTTGAAGAATCCAGCCTGAAACCCAATTCTGAGAATTCTTCCTCGAATGTTTCCTGTTCAGTGCTTATCTACTTTATTTGACATTTCTGATAGCTATACCAGCTTCACGTCTCTGTTATCCAACGAGACAATAACCTAATTGTATTTATCAGAAGTGCAGTTCATTTGAACCTGTCCATCTGACATCTGCTTAAATTAGTTAAAGAAACAGACAAATATTCATTTGACACTTCTGCAATAAGGGACTGTATAATTTAATACATAGATGCATACAAATCTACCTTTCATTGCTGATTTGGTGCTGAGCTATAGCTTGGGGTGCTTTTTTGGGTATGACAGATGATTAATATTCTTTTTCCAGTTCAGCTGCATGCTGGTATGGCTCTGTTGTTTTTTGCAGCATTTTTTGTTTTATTCTGTAGTGTTATCACTATGTCTGGGTTTGGTTGGGCCAAAACCCAGATAAAATCTGGGTACAATGGTTTACTGACATAGCTCAAGTTCAGGGCCTGCTGTTTAAACATCTTAATGTAGTACAGTATACCCACAGTACTTAGCCTTTTTTTTCCATCTCTTTTCTAATGCTTTTGGAAGGTTTCTCAGCATTTGGTATTTGCTGACTGACAGCTTGCACTTTTATAATGGCAGAGTGTATTTGTTGACATGGTATCAGATAAGTTTGTCTTAATTAATATAACAAATAATATTATCTTTTTTAATCCCTGTTAGAACTGATTTTCATGCAAGGAAATGATTTCATAAGCTGAAAGTAAACAAGATTTATTGTACAAGTCTTATCTACATAAAAGCAAAAGTCCTGATTTGCTTTTAGTTGTAACTAAATGTCTTTCAGGTATTGCATCTGAATTTGGAGTTCGAGGCTATCCAACAATTAAGCTGTAAGTTGACCTTTCCTATTTTATATTTGTAAGTATGTAGAGGGAAGGGGCAGAAAAAATTTGATTACTGATCCCTTTATAATGCTGGGCAAACAAATTACAGTTTTTTGAGGCATAATTTGCAAGTTTTATTACTAAAATGCATAATTGATTTGAAAAATGAGGTATAATTAGAATTTTAAGATTCTCACTAGTCGGGTTTTAACCAAGACAGCATAAACACACTGAGTATTAAATATCATTTTGATCCATTTGGTGAAGATATTTAAACTTAAAGGAGACCATCATGAACTTGAAATCCAGTCAGTTTGAATAATCAAAGTAAATGGTTTTAGGTACTAAAACTTCATCTGGATGTCCACTGGTAGCTTAGAGACTTGAGCCACACTTATTGTGCATTTCTTGAAAAATGTCACTCAGCCAATGTGACAATCTACCCACTTATTTCTTCTCTGTGTGCCTGCAACCTCAGCAGTTAGTTTTGGGCATGCATACCTCAGATTGCTGCTCAGAACCAATCTAAACTGTCTCTGCTACATCGTTGCTGAGCTTGTGTACATAAAGCAGGAGTGAGTGAACAGAGATTGTCCCTTGGTAGCTGAGTGGGGCAATGATTTTTTTTTTCTTAATCTTTCAGTTATAGTAACTTTAACTCTTTGGGATTAGTACGTAGTATAAGGAAAAGACAGGTGGGGCTTTTATATGAACAAACTTCCTTTTAATAAATTTAGTACAAGGTCAAGAGTTATAAAATGGTACGTTAAGGGGAGAAGCCATGTTTACTCTAATGATAAACAGATTGTATTAGACTTACTGGAAGATGATTAATTATAACAAAATATTATTTGGATTTTTTTCCGTTACATTTCACAGGGTTACATAGCATGTTACTGGCTGGAAGTAAAGACATTTGTCAAAATGACATGCACGTTTAGGAAATTTGGTCTTAATGTCACCAAATTGATAACGTAGCTTAACCATATGTGTTCTTTCCCTTCCCCCCCCGCAAAAGGAAATATTAACACTTTAGGTCACAGCCAGTACTCCCCCCTCCCCCCCCCCTTTTTTTTCTTCTTGTAAGGAAATGAAGTAAGCTTATACTTCCTGTCAGTTGCACACAATAATATTCTGTATTGAACAAATACAGATGCAAAGGTAACTGCATATGCAGATTTAGCTACTGTTGCAGGTTATCAGGTTGCTGCTATTGCAGGCAATCAGAGCAGAATACTATTTTCCACTTTTTTGTCTTTTTGTTTTGCTTTTCTTTGTTTTCAAGTAGTATAAAGATAACATAGGCACTCTTGATAATGGCTGATCTCTTTTGAGGCATAAATGCTGAAGTTTTGTGTGTTTTGCCTGTCAAGCCATAAGCACATTTTCTAAACATCTTTATATTTCTAAAATTCAGTGATTGGCAAACAAACATCTACTATAGAAATTAGCAGTAAAGAAATGTTAATTTATTCAGTAGGAGGTTAATAAACTTTGAATTTTCTCACAATAATTGTATTATAGTGGGCCATTGAGCTCCTTGTTTTGCTGAGTAAAGATGGCTTCTAATGGCTAATTAGTTGCAAAATTGAACGTCATCAGCATTTACTGATCATTTAATATATTGAAATATTTTGATTTCATATAAACAGACAAATTTAGGTTATAGGTCAGAGAAGTGCAATGAATGGCTATTAAGTGTATTTCTCTCTCTGTGTGTGTTCTCACCAGTTTAAAAGGTGACCTGGCATACAACTATAGAGGACCTAGGACAAAAGATGATATAATTGAGTTTGCCAACAGAGTAGCAGGGTAAGTATTTATATTTCTGTTAGCATGCCCATAACTTAGTTTTATTTGGGTTATCTTCCCCATTTTAATTGGAAGTGAGAGCCAAAGGTAGCTTTCAGTATAGAAAAATATATTTGATACTTGTATTTAAAACTTTGTTTTGCATTCTTTCACTTAACAAGAGTTATCTTGGGTATAATTCAAGTGCTTTTATTATGATTTTAAGTAAAATTGGAAGGAATATTTTAAGGTAAGTTGCACATAAAAACAATAATTGAGTTAAAGCCAGAAATATATAACACCCCAGCTAAATAGAGTAGAGTAGGTGTTCAGGAAAGGAATATATTCATCACTAATGATTGTAGTAACTTCTCTTGTATGCCTTTCCAACCTTAACTAGGCAGTAGAGGACACATTTAGAACACAGTTCTAGGGTTCTAATGACTATCCATTTATCAGTATCAATCATTGATATTAGTTTTTAATGTTGATTTTATATATTCTCCTCAATCCTTTTCCATTATGATGAAACTAAAATTGGAGTTTGTTTTAACCTATGTTAAAAGCTTTGTTTCCTTAACTTTTTCCCCTTCTGTCTTGCTTCTGATTTTTTGTATTGTATTTGCCTTGCAAGGGCTTCTGCATTGGTAGATCTTTTGAGAAGTCTCCTTCCTTCATTGGGGTTCCACTTTCCTATACTGTGTCCTCTTTGGGGCTGGTACCAATTCGGGGGGGGGGCTATACCCTGTAGCACAGTGAAGTAGATGTTTGCTGTGTTTCATTGCCAGACAAGCAATAATTATAGATGGCTTCTGGCTACCTTCTTGTTCATATTTTATATACTCAAATGTAGGACTAGGTCTTCCCCTCCCAATCAGTGGGGGATGACGCGGAGAGAGGGCAGCTTGTCTCTGTTTCAAATACAAAGCAAAGTGGGAGGCATGGGGCTTTTGCAGCTCTGACTGGTCCCAGCCTAGGGTCAGAGTCCTCCTCTACCCCATCATTTGCCATCTGTTGTGGCTCTGGTCTCGCACGCTGGGTAGCTCCAGCCCTGGCCAGGCAATGCAGCAGTAGCAGTGATGGCAGTTAAACTATGTAAGATACCAATATCATTACAGAGTGCACATTAGATGTGCTAGTAGAAGTGTATTTCGATTCTATAGTGACCTACAGTTTCAGTTCATGACCTTGTATGCATTTTCAGTGTGTTAGTGTTGTGAATAGCTGGGCTGGCTAGGCCCTAGGCCTGTATGACTTGCCTTCATTACTGGCTTCCTGCACATAATACTTGCTGTCTTTTCTCTAATAAATACAGCTGTTTAATCTGCTTATATCACTGTCAACTGGTTGGCAGAAGGGAAAGTGTGCAGGGGTTTCACATCTGAAGTGTGATAGGACAATTGCATTTTTATATCTATATTGAATAAAAAAGTCACATCCCACTGATTGCATAAGAAAATCGGTTACTATTCAGAAACCCCTGCAGATGTACCCATTTTTGCTGCTAACGTACGTATACCAATTGTCCCATTATTGTCCTTTGTACTTCTGTGTCTCCTGGAAGACAAATAAGGTGCCATATACCAGAAAATGATCTTCAGGGGCCTTGAAACTCCTTCCTAGTTATTTTTGGCAACCTAACTGAGCCTAGTACTTTTTTCTAGGAATGAATGGGGAAGGGGAAACTTGGTTAGAAGCAGAGACTTTGTTAAACTAAGGAGAAGGCAGGGGTGGGAGCTGAAGGCTTCCTAGAAGCTGAGCTAACTTTTTGCTTAAGCCTTAAGGCAGTATCACAGGGCCCAGGGCCTCTAGTCTATCCAACAATTAAAAGTATTTGTATAGTGTTTGTGTGTTCTGCACCTGTTTGTGCAACATGCTTCTCAGCAAAGGGTGTAAAGGGCAGCATGCCCATGAGCCTTTTTTAACAGCCTTGACTTGACATTGCTGTTCTGCGCACTAAATCTACCTTAGCTTGCAACCTTCCAAATTTTTTGCTGTAGTCTTTTCCTTTTAACGTCTTGGTGCACTCACTTTTTTTTCTTGTGACCTCTCTTCATAGCATATTCCAGCCCCGCCGCCCTCTTATTTTTCAGCTGACCGGAAGCTCGTGAAACTTCTTGTTTCACACTCTAAGACTTTCTCTCTTGCCTGTCATCATGACATCTCAGACTTTAGCCATCTTGCCAGTGGTTCTGTGCACAAAGCAGACAATTCAAGAGTCTCTGTAGCCTGAGAGAATTTCATATTCTGTGATTCATTTGTAAATGTTTCCCTCTGGAAATAGAGGTGGGTACATGGTCAGATTAACAATCTATTGTGTGCAAGCCCACAGAATCAGTCTCTGAGCACAAAATACTTTGTGGTGATGGATCTCTAACATTACACCATCCTTGAGAAGATGCCATGTACTTCTTGTTTTGCCAGAAAAGATTACTTCTGTGGAGCGCAGATAGCTTTACAAGGAACTATATTTTAGTGTCTCTTGAATCTCACAACACAAGGGGCAAGCAGTATTGAGATCCTGTTGAAGTTCAGTAGTACCCTGGCAACAATACTCTGGTATTATGGCTTCCTTAACATTTACTTCAGTGGGACCCAGAAAGGCAGGTGCCCATATAATATGTTGACATGTTCGGAGTAGATCTGTTTCTTTTCCGCTTTCATGGCACTGGCAGCTGTAGCACCTCTTCACAGCCGTTGGCAGATGTTAGAAATAGTGACATGATTGAGCTATGAATAATTTTATACCTGTATAATACTAGCATAAGTGCAACATAGGCCAGAGCTCCATGTGTTCTGTCAGTGAGTCTTGGTTCCAAACAGCTTGGTGACTCAGCAGCATAAGAAATCTCCTTTAAAGGAGAAAATCCATGGTTTTCCACAGCAAATGGAAAACCCATGTCCCTGCTCATAAGCCAGTAGCATTGTATTTCCCTGGAGGTGGTCAGTAAGCATTGTCTAGGACATCTCTATGTGACACTATTCTGGTTATGATCAATAGTGTCTAGTAGACACCTGCCATTTCTACCCCAAGTGATTGGAAGTTGGACAAGCAATATTAGGTCTCTTCCAGAGAAACGGAGTACTTTTACATCCCTTCTCCTATTGGTGATGTGACAAATAAAAGAAAAATGGTTTTGCTCCTCCTTGAAGGACAAGACTGGATTTGTTAATGAAGACTTAGTACCCTTGTGCTTGACTGCTGCTTAGGGTGGCTGATTTATTAGGCCCTACTAGTATGGTGTACGTGTACCCTCAGATGAAAGCAGAAATATCATCCCTGTTTTGAGCAGAGACATTCTTATTAGCCTTTTTTTGCTCTTCTTACCTTGCCATTCATATATCGACCTCAAGAGCCATCAAAGAGCAGACTGGTTCTGTAAAACTGTTTTCTTTTCAGTCTCTTTAGTGATCAGACAAAATCTTGTGTTTTTGTTTTTTACAATCAAGAACCTGCCCAGCCTCTATCAGCTCCTTTCTTCCTTTCAGTAGCCATTTGCCTTGTTTTCAAGCAATATGAACCTGGATCAGGTAGATTCTAAATATCATCAAAGCTGAGCAGGCCAGGTAGTTCAACTTGCCTATCCTTCCCTTTTTCTTCAGGGGCTCTTTTTCTCATGAGATGTTTCCTTCCTGTTTACATTGTAGAGGCATTGGAGGAAATGGTTTTAGGGAACAGGGCAGCATCTCATTTTGAACTTGAGCTTGTAAATAAATGTGCTTTTATATATATTTTTTTAAGTTCAAGACTTCATCCACTATAATACACACATGCGTTGTTCTATTTTCAACACATTTACTTCTGTATTGCCATCAGGATCATCTGCAGAAAGTACTTTTATTTGACACGGGCCAGGGCCTTAACCAATGCAAGGTCCTCTTTGTCATCTTAACAGCTTCAAAACCACAGGGTTCTTGTGATAATGGTCACTTATCTTGAGAGAGTAAGATGGGAACTCATGTAGGTGGTTAACCATATAGAAGGTAGGACAGAGCAGCAACCTTTAAAGACTGTCTGGTTCAGAGAGAAATGAGATTTTGTTGGCAACATCCTACTTTGTCAGATGCTTGCGAGGAAAAATGTGTCAGTTATTACCCTCTCTCAGGTGACTGGTTATGGGAAGCTTCTTCAAATCTTCATTACTTTTAGGTCACCATCAGGTTTGATATTTCAGATAGGTAGGAGTAAACTTAATAAACTGTTCAACTACTAGAATTCATGAGTGTCACATTGGACTCTTTATTGCCTAGTCTCACCTAGTACTCTGATGTTTTTTCATGCCATGGTCTTGAAAATGTCCTGTATGCCAGTGCCTAAAACTTTAATTCCACAGATGCTTCAGAAAGTGCAGCAGGATTCTGCACATCCTGCAGTTAGTGACCTTAGCTTGGTGAAGGCTCTTCTAATTCGAAGAACACTCTTGGAAGGTGTTTAAGAGCCCCAGGACCCTCCTAATACTCCAAGACCTATAAGAAGATACTCCACAAAGTTTTACACATACTGTCCCCATGGCATGCATATTTGATACCGCATGTTGGTAGAGTAGGCCTGTTGGTACCCAGTCAGACCTATTCATGTCCACTAGGTCTCAGCACTGTTTGTGGCATTTGGTGCATATGGAGCAGGAGTGAGTTGGCAGTACCTGTTTTCACTGTGGCGTTCCCTAGCACAATCAGAGGCTGAGTAGTGTGTGTTGACTTTGTCGAAATACTGACTTTCCAGTTGCTACCATCTTGTCAAGGAGAATAAGTAAGATCCAGATGTTGGTGGCAGAGCTCTCTTATATTGTTTGTTACCTAGACAAAGTATACTTGAAAACTTACCTTGGAATCAGGCATTAGCTTACTACAGAGGCACTAAGCACTACATTGTTGTGGAAACTTCCATGGCAGATGCTATATTTGCTGAAATAGTCGTGTTGTTTGTTTGCGTAAGACCTCTGAGACCAATGTTTGTTAGATGCTTGGGCTTCAGTAATATGGCTGATTTGGAGTCATCTATGTCTTAACTTCTGTTCTCTCTCGAGTCCCTGATATTCTGGGATTCTAAGGTGAAAAAGGAACTGGAGGCAGAAGTATGAGCCATCCTTTCTGCCCTCAGTGTGTAATATGAGGAAGGATAGGCATGTGCCATACTGGTATCAGCTGTACTCTGACTGTGCACCATACAGTTACTACTAAGGAAACATGTTTGAGCTCAGATGTTTGTGGCTAAAAATGTGCATGTTATACATCTTGAAATCTTGTTACTGGTTGAGTAACTAAAAGCAGGACTAATAATCTCTGAAGTAAGGTGATTTACTAAGGCTATAGTCCTTAGTTGTCATATCCACAGTCTCCAATATCTTAGAGAGAGAAAGCTTTCCAGGATATTGTTCCTAGTAGTATTTTAAACTAAGATGCGACTATAACTGATGCCTTGATTTACACTGTAACACACTGTATTGTGTAATAGTTGTAAAGTACAGAACTTCTGAGTCAGAATTGTAAAGTTATTACATGAAAATTAGATGATGTTTTGATTTCTCTAATTTTGGAAAACTGGAATGTGTTGTTCTTAACTGACCTATTCTCCTTTCCCTTCCCTCCGTCCCCCTACACTTCTTTTTTTAAGACCTCTTATCCGGCCACTCCCTAGCCAGCTGATGTTTGAGCATGTGCAAAGGAGACATCGGGTACTTTTTGTGTACGTTGGTGGGGAATCTCCTTTAAAGGTTTGAAACTTAAAATTAAGTTAAAATTTTTTTTTTTTTTTTTTTTTTTTTGCTCTTCACGCACAAAGGTAGTCTCAAGTGACTTGCATATCGCTTTTAAAACTGTGCAGCTATCCTGCCACCTTAAGAAAATGAAATGTAAGCTGATAAATATGTACTAACTTTAGAGCACTTTTAATGGCGTCATTACAAAACAATGGGTGCCTATACATGAGCACGGACGATTCACTGGAATTCCATCGAGTCTGCTAGAGCATGTAGTTGGTCACTTACCTTGGTAGTTGCCACACTCCAGCAGCCTCCTGCATCTCGTGTATCAGCA
The DNA here is from genome assembly GCF_000455745.1 of Alligator sinensis. Lineage (NCBI taxonomy): Eukaryota > Metazoa > Chordata > Crocodylia > Alligatoridae > Alligator > Alligator sinensis. The sequence goes on from NW_005842697.1 coordinate 109,384, forward strand.
TTCTCATTCTTACAAATGGCAGGGGACACTTCAACTAAAGCTCACTGAATGAGCTTCAGTTCGAGCACCCTGCCACTGTTTTTAAGTCTGTGAACACCAATACATGGGACAGCTCTCAGAGCTGCTCTCATTAAAGCACTGCCTCCCCTACCCCTGAAATTTATGTAGGCCAGGAGTGGTTGACTTGCAGCGTGAGTGCCATAAGTAGCACAGGTAGATTCTGTGTTGCATGTGGCAGATTGGGGAGGGGACAGGCAGTACCATAGCAGATAGGGCAGGGAGCAGAAAGCAGAGCATTAAAGTAAATAGGGAGCACAAGCTGGAGCAGAAAGTGGAGCAGCAAATCTGGCAGAAGAAAGGTGGCACCCAAGGAAGATATGGGGCTAATTTGTGGCACACTTTCAAAAAAGGTTAGCCCCCTGACCTAGGCCACAAACAGACATTCACTACTGGTGGAAATTTCTCAGAAATTTCTGATGGTAGAAATGTTTCCAGGACAGGGAATGTACAGCCATTCAGCTTGCAGTTGTCTCCTCTCTGCACTCTCACTACCCCATGGTGATACTGGTTTGGGAAAAACATGGAGAGCAGTTGCTGCATTTCTGGTCTTTGTAGGTAGTGGAGCTGTGGGAAAAGATTATATGTGTTTCCGTAGTCCCAGGATATCAAGGTCTGGGAAATGACAGGGGGCTTTGCTATGGAGTGCCCAACTACTTGGAAAAGGGACCCCAGTATGAATAGCGGGTAGGGAGTTCCTCCCCTCAGCTTCCGGTGGCTGGGAGCCAAGCAGAATAAGCAGCATCCACAATCAGCAGAGCAATAGGAGGCTTTGCCCTGCTACTCCAGTCTCTCTGTGGACTGGAGCAGCAAAGCTGCCTGCCTGTTTCCCCAACCAGGCAGTCCCTGGTCTGAGAGAGGACAAGGAGCATTCCCCCACTTCTTTACTCTCCTGATGGGGAATGTACAAGTGTGCAGTTTTGCAAGAGAGTTTGCCTTACAAGCAAGATCTTGCAGGAGGTCTCTGTCTTGAAAGGGGGCATGTTCTCCTAGGACAAATGAGTGAAAGCTTGTATGTTTGTCACTTCCACTGGAAAAATGATGATTCTCCTATTAGCAATGTGATGTCTGTACTTGCTCCTACCAAATGAATATAAACTTTTAATTGCAAAATCTAGTTGCTTCGCCTTC
>NW_005842697.1:110581-121561 GCF_000455745.1 Alligator sinensis
CCCAATAGCTTAAGTGGAAAAATGCTACCATAAGCTCCCAGTGCAGAATGATATTGGCCAAGATTTATTTATATATTTATTGTCACCAGTTTAAAAAAAAAAAAAAAAAAAAGTATCCAGATGTGCAGCAGTAGAGCAGATGGACCCTCTTTCTATTCTAGAATCTCACTTAGTTGTTGTTAATAGCATATTCTGCTGTGTTTTTGTGATGTGAAACTTCCTTTTAGTATATCAAGTTTTAAGATTTTTTTTTTTTTTTTAAAGAAGTTTTTCTGTTTATATTTTTTGCAGGAAAAGTACATTGAGGTTGCTTCGGAACTAATTGTTTACACATACTTTTTTTCTGCTTCAGAAGATGTGCTACCTGAGGTAAACTATTTTTGCTTTTTCAAATGTTAGCTTTCTCTAATTATAAATGGTATTTAGCAGAACGATAGCATTTCTGTTCTATTTCTGCCTTTAAACAATATTAGGTCAAGTTGATGATGATTCACTAATAGTGATGTTTCTATTATATGACTGTTTTTTATGGCACATTATTTGCAAATAATCTATTGGCAGATCCATACTAATGAATTGATACATGTCCACTTAAAGCACCTAGGAGAAAATGTATGTGTTGGAATTTGATTTAGTTAGTCAATATTCTGCCCAGCTGGTGGCCTGTGGCTTGACAGTGCAGCCTATGCAACTTCTGCTGGTGTGAGCCCTAGGTACTTTGAAGTTGGGCAGCTCTACTACTCTCCACGCAACTGAAAACCCCATCTTTTGTTAGCAGTACCAAAATTGCTATCGTTAGTAAAAGGTGAAGACTTTTATCAAATTATTCAATTTATCATACATAAAATTCATGGAAGAATTCAGTTGTTTTCTTTCATTATTCCCTTGTCATGAGCAAATGTCTTTGTCAGAGAAGATTTATGGGGTACCTAAATAAAATAGTGTTTCAGGAGCCCCTCTTAATTCTGTTCTCATGCTCTTCTAACTTATCACAGCTAATTTGAAGATCTAAAATTGAGCTGAGCCTGAAACTATTCTCCAGCTTGTCTAAACATAACCATTTTAATGTCATTTTATGCCGAAATTATTTTATTAAGTGACTTATTGTTTTTTATTTTCAAACCATTGTTTGCTTAATCTGCACTAATGGCTATTGATTTTTGACAAATTTAAAAAATTAAAAATATGCTGAGAATTATAAATGCACTGATTCTTTATGTAAGAATCAGTCACTTGTAGATAAGATTTTTTTCATCCCTACCTTTCCCCACACCTAGTTAGGTGAACTGGGGGTGGAATTCCCTGGAAAAGATGGAAAGAATGACCTTACACACAACTTTAGCCCAGGAACTGGTTACTAAGGAGGAGCCCCAAAGGCACTATTCTCTATGTATATTTGGGTCTTGCTGTAGTTGTACCCATGTATGGATCCTTACTTATGAGTTCAGCCCCTTAAAAAGATTCTGAGCTTCACAAAAAGTCAGCATCTGGATCCAAAATAATGGTCAGTGCAGTAGCCCAGCTCTCTCTTACATTTAACTGTGCAAGAAAAATAGCATTCAGTCAAAAACAATCTCAGGAATGCAAAAGGCTTTGTTTGCCCTATTTTGGTGATGGTCCTGCTCTTCAGTATCATTTAAAGTGAGTGATTAACTGTCAGGACCTCCTAACTGATTGTGAGTTTCTAATAAGGGCCAAAACAGTGATGTTTGTCAAAAAGCTATCACACAAAAAGAAAGGACCTAAAGGACATTAAGAAAGGCTAGTTGGTAGTGAAAATGGCCCTACAAATAATAATAGATGAAACAGATACTGTAAGCAAGTCCAGCTATTGCACTGACCATGACTTTGGATCCAGACGCTGACTTTTTCTGAAGCTCAGAATCTTTTTAAGGAGCTGAACTCATAAGTAAGGATCCATATCATGTTATTTAAAAACAAATATATCATTATAATTCAAGAGTTTTTCCAGGTGGATTATTTTGTGTACTTCTGGCCAATTGGCTGAGATTCTCCTAAACTTCAAATCATTCTGCTCCAGAGTGCAGAAATAAACCAGTTTCTGAGAGGAGAAAAATAATGAGGTATAATCCAGTGCCAGGTGTTAAATACTGTGCTCTTCATATGGCAGCTGGACCAGACCAATTCAGAAGAGTTTGTGTTACAATCTTATGCAGCTGAATAAGGGTACTACTTGGCAGATACCTACATGTATTCTGATACTGCTTGAAGAAAGAACTGTAACTCAGTATAGTAAAAGCTCTGTTAACCAGTGTCACAGCTGGGTCCTACAGGAGGGCTGTGATCTCCTTAAGGCCCCCTCTCTCCGTGCCAAGTCAGCCCAAGGGCACCCTCTAATTCTCACCTGCCACGTCTTTGCTCTTTAAATAAGTTTGGGAGGCTGCCTTACGTCGTCTTAGACACGGTTTGGTGCGACTTCTGTCCCCGTGGACTCCTGGACCCCTCGTGGGTCCCACTGTATGATGGGTGCTTCCCGGGCACCCTAGCCTTATGGGCTGTGCGTGGCTCCAACCACCCCTTATACCACGCCCCAAGCCTCGCAGCTGGAATAGACGTCAGTCTGTCACATATACGTTCACCCCCTTCTCAGCACTGCTGCCCCCTTCTCTGGGGCCTTCTCGGCACTGCCCCTCCTGGGGCTAGGGTTTATGCACCCCGTACGCCACACCCTTATTGGCGCTGGGGTCCCCACGCTACTGTGGGTCCCCTATGAGGCCTCCTCCAACCCCTAATAGCCTCACCCAAACCACCAGTAATAAACAACAACAAAGCAAAACACAGGCCCCTAGGCTACAGCATAACTTAAAGCCACCCGGCTAAATCACATGGCTCAGACATCCTAGAGCTGGCATCCTTTACCGGGCTTGAGCTGTACCTGCGGTCAGGCTTCTCCTCGCATCATTGCCCCAGGAGCTCCTCTCTCTGATTGCTGGTAGGGGATTGCCCTGGCCTTAGCTCCTGGGCTTTATAAGAGCTAGGCCTTGCCCCTTACAGCCAGCTGACCGCTGGCAGTTGTGGGTCATTTGCTGCCTCTGGTTGCCCTGGCAACCTGCAGGTGGGCTCCTTATTCCCTGCTAGGGCTTTTTCTCTAGCAGTTTCTCCTCTTTAGGAGCAGGGCACCTCGGTGCTCTGTGACAACCAGCATTTTACTAACTGGAATACTCTTAACCAGAATTTCCAATATCCCCCAATACAAATCCTCTCTTTAGCAACTGGAATCTTTACCGAGTTTATCCAGCATGCACATTAAGTATTTCTGTTGTTTACATTAGTTGGTGACATTGCCAATAGAGGAGCTGCTGGGAGCCTTTTGATATCCCCATAGGCACAGGGAGAAAAAAAATTGTGGGGAGAGGCTGTCCCCTGCAAGCAGGGCACACTCACCCCCCCCCCCCCCCCTCCGGCAGAAACATCTGCAGGGGAAGGGGTGGGGGGAGGGGAAAGGGATCTGTGTGGTGCAGGGCAAGCTGGGCTGGAGCTGGAGCAGCACTGGGCTCTTCCCGGCAGGGGTGGCCGCACTGTGCTCCCATCTTCCTTGATAGGTTTAACTCTCAGATAACCAGAATTTTTAGATAACTGGCACCCCCTTACTCCTCTCATGCCAGATAACAAAGCTTTGACTGTAGTTGATTTCCCCCCCTACCAGAGGTTATTGTGGTCCCTATGATTCTGAGTGGGAAATGAAGGGTGAATATTCTGGTATAATAGGGTTTTGAGTTATAAGAGAACTGAGTTATAATAAAATTGATTGTAAAGAAAAAATGCTAGGCAAAACAACCACGTAGTACATTTTCTTTTCTTTATGTAAAGTAGGTGTGTGCTAGAGGCTAGAGACTTTGTTGGGTTATTGGTTATTCCATTGTCTTGTGACAACTCTTAAGGTTGCTGGTAGATGTTAATTTAGTCACATGATTGGGATCCGACTAATTTTATCTCAGACCCCAATGATCATGTGTCCTGCCATGTATTTTTGTCGGATCACATCACATGCTGGGACTGTCTAAAGCCATACTGTGAAGCCCACATATGGCTGCAGACCAAGTCTGTTAAGAATTCTAGGGTAGTTTAAAACACTTGCTCTGCAGCTTTGCCTGCAGGGCAACACTGAAAACAAGCATGCTGGCCCCTCAGATCTCTGTAGACTGCAGCCCAGGACTTCTAAAAACCAAGGTCTGCAGCCATGAGGCTTAACATGCTGCACATTCAGATGAGAGTACTATATAAACCAGGCACAAAAATGATTTATGTTACAACTGATTTGCAATTTTACGGTATCATAAACTGGTTGAAACTGTGACAAGTTACAGTTTATTGCACAATTGATGTGTTAATCGCATGATAATTGTAGTGTCTGCCAGGGGCCTAAGTGACTTGGACTATGGTTTTGTAAGTGCTTTTTCTTAAATACCTCAAATTAAATTTATGCACATGTGACTTAGCTTTTATTATTGCTGGAATAAAGAAATGTATCAGTTTTCATCATATCAGTTGGAGTCATTGAAGCATGATGCTTTTGAAAATTTAGCTGTATATTTAAAAGTTTAAATTTAGTCCCAAATTTTAAATATCTTAGCCTTTAACCTCCTTCCTCTTCCTCCCTACATTCTATGTATTTAACAATATAAATAAAGATACTGAGGGTTAATATTAATTTTCTTTTCTGTTTTTTTTCTGCTGCATACTTGACCTTGTGATCAAACTTCAGTCCTTTTGAACAGAAAAGGACAAAATGGTTAAAAGCTGTTAGGAAGAGTAGATGTTTGATCTTCTACATTGTAAAAACAATACCTTTGTTTTGTCTAATTTGTTGGAAACGATATGAGTCTTAATGCTTAGTTAAAGTTAGCCTCAGGTGGAAAAATGCAAAAATATTCTTAATCATTCATGGGAACTTAAAGAATACTTCACTCTTTCAGTATGTGACACTGCCTGAACTGCCTGCTGTTGTGGTCTTCAAAGATGGAACTTATTTTGTATATGATGGTAAGTACAAGTGTTTATCCTTTACCTACAGGTGACAATTCAAGGTCTTTATGGGGAAGTTGAGGCCTGTGTGAGGGAGAAACCTCAAAAGATTGCTAGTATATAATGGATAAATTCTCTCTGGAGAGAGTTTGAGGAGTAATATGAATAAACTAAACATCAGTTAAATGCATCAGTTAAGTTTGGGTTTTTTTTAATTATTTTCTACTGGACCAAAATAATTCTGTAAACAGAGTAAAGAGAGCAGTCATTCAGAGAAGCATGAGCTTTCATGAGCTGCTTTGTCATGCTACAAATGGACTTTCCCCTTCTTTCCAATATAGACAGCAGAACAGAGGGGCACTGTAAGTAGTTCATGGTATATATGAAATTGGTTGGCAAGCAAGTGAATGAACCTCAAGTGTTTTAAAATCAGTGTTACTTGTTCCAATGAGGATGTGGTCTGTTGTTGAAGGAGCAGAGCTGGCATCTTAGACTGTTGCAAGGGCTCGTGGCTTGGTGAGAATAGAAGTTAGGTAGTCTGGAGAGATGTTGCTTGAGGTTGGCAGGGGCTGCCTGTAAGCCAAACTAGGCTTGTCCCAAGAGTTGCTTTGAGATGGTTGTCATTTCCCAGGAGGGGTTGGCACTGGGGACTGTAGGTGACAGCCTAGGGATTCTATTGCCCATGTCTTAAGGTTGGTATCACAGATGGTTAGTTGAGTCTGAGTCAGGCTCTAATCTGAGTAGCTATGGTGCTGGGTTTATAATTTAAGCGTAGGAATCCCTGCTTCAGATACTTAAGGTGTTAATTCTGTTGGTGGGATCAGAGTACATGCAGTTGTAACACAGATTGTCAGTAAATGATGGAACTAGTGATGTGCTTAGAATGAAAGCTGGTAGCATGGAGGTAACTAGCAGTTGGTTTGTTTCCTGTATGGTGTGGTGGTGATGTGGCCATTGTGGTGTCCAAGAAATAAATCTACTTGGTGAAATATTCCAGAGTCAGTTTAATGGAAGGGTGGGTAGAAGTTGTTAAAGTCCTTGTGGAGATTTCTACTGAGAAAATCCTTCCCACGTATACATATGATGGCCGCCTCTATGTGCTTTTAAATGTACCAAGGGGATGAGAGGGCAGCTGCAGAGGAAGTAGACTTTGATGTCTGTCACAAATAAATATATTGGCATATGGTTGAGGAGGGTTCATGTGTGTTCCCATGGCACTGCTGTTCATCTGTAGGTATAGGGAGTCTCAAAATCTGAGATAGTTATGTTGGAGATGTGCAATTTATCTCTTTATTTCAAAAAAGTAAGATACCACATCTGTAAAAGTGATTTTGGCTAACTTTTTAAATAACTTATACCATATAAGTTATGACTGAATTTTTAATATAGCCCTTTGAACATTTAAGGTGTTATATAAATGCTGATTATTTTAGAAACTTTCAAGTTATTTAACATAATTAGATGTCCTACATTTTCATTCCACTTTTTCATGACACTTTGCAAAATATCACTCTCATTTTTTATCATTTCACAGCCAAGTTGTTGGTTTAAAAACAAAAAAGTTTCAGAGTCTTAGTTTCAGCGGCGTAAGTGTGTAGCATGTTTGTTTATTTGTAGGAAAACGTTCTTGGTTAAGTTGGTATATAGCCGTATAGTTCCTTTCATCTTTCTGTTAATGAAGAACATATAAGATACCACTTTTCTATCCATGACTACAGTTTCCCTTTGTTGGATGCCACAAGGAAGGCTGAAGTGAATTGTCTTTAAAGCTTCTATCAATTTTTGGTCTTCACTCTTGACCTGGATTTCCATTAGTTGATGTGATGGCTTGAATGTAGTAGTTATGATGATTTTTTCTCCGTATTTCAGTTGAGAAATTATCCTAAAAACAAACAAAAAAATGGCTATGAATGAAAAAAAAAATCTATCTATCAGGAATCCCTATCGAGAAATTCCACCAGGACTTTAACACTTCTACCCTTTCATTAAACTGACTCAGGAATACTCCACCAAGCAAATTTATTTCATAGACACCGCTATGAAAGTTCACAATGGCCATATCACCACCACATGGTACAGGAAACCAACCAACTGCTATAGTTAACTCCACGCCACCAGCTTTCATCCAAGGCACACCATTAATTTATATTTAAAAATATAAAAACATATATATGGGTGTACACACAATTTGACATTTTTCTTACTGGTGCTGAAGTTTTGTCAAAACTAAACTAAGAAAATGCATTCTGTATGAACTAAAAACATTGAACTTGCCACTTGAAGTTGAAATGTTAAGATTTTATTTAACAATTAGTCACTTAATCTCAAAACTATCACACTTTCCACTACACTTTAATCATAAGTAAAAAAGAAAAAAAAGTATAATATTGAAATACTGATAAAGAACAAATTCGAAGATGCACTTACCCCAGCATTAGTAGTTGACTGAATGGAGACATGATTCTATTGCATAAAAGGGCTCTGTGGAAGCTTTTCTTATGCTTAGATGCAAAGTGAAGCAGTTTACTCAGGTAAACTGTTTTATAGTCTGCTCTTGGGATTTCCCCAGCACGATGTTTTGAGAATGGAAACCAAAACTGAAACCTTTCAAGTAAAGCAACTGTTGCTTGCTGCCAGAACAGAAATCAAATGTAACATTTTAGGAGGATGATACCATCTTTCTATTAGTGTAGAAAAAGTGCCAGAAAACAATGCATAATTGTGTGGCTGCAAATACTACTTCTAAAACTAACCCTTAGGCAATACACATCTTTAACTAATTATAGTATCTTTACTTTCATGTGGTAAACTTGCTTTTAGATGGAATATTATTCATAGAATAACTGGATTATTTTAGAAGCAGTATTCCTGGGGGGTAGTTATTCCTGCCCCCCCCCCCCCCCCCCCCCCCCACCGTACCTAAAAATGAGAAATGCTAGGGAATGTGTGTTCCCTTCACTATTAAATCAGAGGTGTCAAACATGGCCCACAGGCCAGATCCAGCCTGTGGACCCATGTGATCCAGACTATGGATTGCTGAACTGGGTCCTTGCACTGCTTGCATGTAAGGGCTAGACCTGGCTCTATGCATGCAGCAGGCAGCTTTGGGGTCCGTCTGTAATGCTGCATGCAGTCCATGCCAGGATCTCCTGTGCTGTGTTCAGCATCAGAGCCTAGACTGCACCACACACAGCATGTTCCCCATGCACAACGATCCCCAAGGCCAATACGTGCTGCCCATGGGGATCAACTTGGTCATGCGTGCTGCATGGGACACAGAGGCGGTATGGGGTACTTGCTGCATGCAGTGCCCTGCTGACCAGCATTCAGGGTTAGCTCCATGTCTGTCAGGGTGCTGTGTGGACCATGTGTCCTGTACTGTTCCCTATGTATTGAATGCAGCTGGTCCAGCCCCACATGCCACAGGCAGCACATGGTGTCCCTGGGGCTTGCTGTGCATGTGGTCCCTGGGACTGGTGTGGGGCATACAGGCAGGACAGGCCCCATGCTCTGTACATGGCATAAGGGATCCAGGGTGCAGGCTGGTGCCCTGGACCAACCCCTTTGGTGGGAGAAACGATACACCCAATAACTATGCTAATTAAGCCAAATGTGATAATTAGCATATCTATATAACAGATTAAATTTATAATGGGTGGGCTCCACTCAATAAAACCTTTCCCCTTTACGAAAGGTATGCTTTGGGATTAAGCTGAATCTGGACCCAGTAACTCTGGCTCGGTGAATGAATGCTAACCAAAGCTTGCCATCCAGTGGGCTTACTGTAAGGGTATTTCATACTGATGGACAAAGACAAGATAAAGTCAACACCAAAAGTTACCAAAAGTGAAGAGCAAGCAATACCACAATCAGCTGTAGACAGTCAAGTGGTTAGGAAAGTTTAAACAATTAAAGAACCAAGGGAACATATATTACTAAATTTCCAACCACAAGTAACATTTCCTGAGCAAGCTACTCCTTCAGAGAGGCCCAGTGACAAGTCATGGTGGTGGTTGCCTAGCAGCCCTAGTGCATTACAATCCTCGCTCACTCAGTAAGTGACTGATAATACAACTGCCACCCAAATGAAGTTTAATGTCACATGCACATACATCAGACAGATAGAGTTGCTCAATACCACTCTGGCAAGTGTGTTTTCACGCTTACTTCTACACTAACATTTTGGGGATCAGCTAGCTCCTTCTGCTAGATTAGGGAGTAGGTTCCCTTACACAACAGTAAGACTTCAGTGAAGTGGTGAAATCTCTTGGTTTTTTTTTTTTGTTTTGTTTTTTTTTTTTCTCTGAGGGTCTGCTAGGTCCACAACCTTGAGGCTGGGTCAAGGGCATAACCAGTCCCTCTGGTGGTTTACTTCCACACCAGAGATGGTTGCCTTCTTAAAGGCAATCATTACCTCATGTATTAAAACCAGTCAGGATCCATTCATTCCTGTCGATCATACATTTTCTGCTCATTGCTCAGTCAACTTTATAGTTACCTCAAGAGGTGTTTGACACATGTTCACACCAAATGCTTATTCTGTGGAGCATGCTCACTAGACTTTCATGCCACTGGGCATCTGCATTCCCGGGAAGGTTGAGTACCCAAAATTATCACGCCCTAGACAGGCGAAACGTTCACCATTATCTCTAAGATTCATAGCCTGGATTGACTAAAACTGTTGAACCAAACTTAAACTGTAAACTGGAGAGAACACCAAAACCTTCACACTCAACACCTTGTGTTACTGCAGTGCTGGGTCTGGTCCACATTCTGCAGGCAGTGTGCACCCAGTACCAGCCCGCAGGATAATAAAATAAGATAGAAAAACAAAAATATCCCTGAAGAAGAGGTCCTTTCAACTCAACTAGATTGAAGTATAGTTTATTCTAAAAATAATTTCATAGGATGCAGAGATCTATAAATAAAAACTCTTGTTTTTATCCCATTTAATTAAAATTAAAGCTCTATTGTATTATTTACTCTTGTAGCAAAGGTCTAGAACAGGGATTGGCACCCTATAGCCCATTGGATCTGGCCAGGAATAGGGGGGCTTCAGCAGTGGGAGGCTTTGCTGAGGCAAGATGGTAGGGAGAAGTTGCTGAATCCTAGTGCCAGCCTGTCTCAGACCTAAGCTGGGTCATTCTGACGTACCGTCAGAAAACATTGTTGGCCTCTGGTCTAGAATCACAAGAAAAGAAATGGCTCTTGCCAGCTGTCAGTGATTGTCTCATTAACTGGCTCACTGAGGGAGATGAGGAGCAACCCCTCCCTGCCCTGCTTGGTTAGGGACCTATAAGCCAGTCTCCCTTTCCCTGTGCAAGTGCCCTAGCCACTAAGCCAGGGGTAGGTAACCCCCGGCATGAGTGCTAGTGTGACACACAAAGGCATGTTGCTTAGCACAAAAGCCTGTGGGTGGATAGCAGAGAAGGGGTTGGGGCTGTATTGCCTCAACAAGGATCAGACTTCTCACAGCTCCCCCACTGTCTGTCCCTGGCACACCAACATCTTACAAGTCGAAGTTGCAGATGTTTTTGGCACTTCCCCAGAAATGTTGCCAACCCCTGCATTAGGCTGTTAAAATAACCTGTGAGGGTTCTTTCTGTAATTAATTCCCTTTTCTTCTGATGTGGTTTTTCCATGGCTATAATTTATTGAGCATGTTCTTGAGTGATTCGGGTCCTTGCAGGTATCTGTGCAACTAGAAGACAATTTCAGCATGAAAATTAAGAGCAATATGTACCTAAGTGCATTAACTGCAAAAATTGAAGTTCCAGGACTGTTCTAGGCATGTAAAGGCAAAATAGGATTTACCCCATAAATGTCAGCAAAGATAGCTAAGTGCTGACAATCAAAAAGCCTGAGGCTGAATGTATTCAAGTCTTTGCAGGTTAGTCTAAGCTTCTGATATTAAGCTGAGAAGCAAGTGAACAGACCTTCACTTTTGATTCAGGAAATGCAGCCACATGTCTGCAGTGGCTCAGGCCAGAAGCC
>NW_005842697.1:121592-125640 GCF_000455745.1 Alligator sinensis
GGGGGGGGGCGGTAGAGCATGCCCCCCAGCCTACCAGCCACTGCCAAAGGGAAGGGACTGAATCTCCAAGGCTTTTCCCCCCTCCCTGGTAGAGTGGAGGGGGTGTGGCCAGGACCTAGCCTGGGACTAGTATGCTGGAGGGTGGGGGTTTGACCCAGGGTGGGTCCCTGGCCCACATGGGACCCCAGCCCAGGTCTGCCTGGGCGGGGGGCAGTGCCTGCCAAGCATATGTCCCCCACCCCCACCACTCTATGACCTGACAGGGTGGGGAGGGCAGCCCCTGCTAGACTGAGGAGATGGTGGGAGGAGAAAAAGATAGAGGCACTGAATTCATAAAAGCTTGAACAAGAATAGTCCTTTCTCTGAAGCAAGCATGTATTGAACATGGCACTGTGCAACCTCAAGCACATGACAGAACAAAAAGCCTTTGCCTAAGCTAAGATACATCCCAGAAAAACACAGTGAGAGCACACACAACTTTGTCTAACTTAAGATGGAATTTAATAAACCAAAAAGACAAGAGAAAATCTTGCATAAGTCTTATGTAATCCTGAGGGCAGAGCATCTCCTTACAGCCAGGTATTCAGGAAGTCCTTGGGGAATCAGCAGGTGGTCTTAGGTGTTGGAGTGGAGATCCCACAGGCCTCTTAGCAACTTGGGTTTTTACAGGTGCACTTGCACCCCCTTCATACCTTTGGGTGCCTTGACATTATGCTTGTCACTTATAGCACCTTTGGCGGTCTTGCCCTGAGGGGTCAGACCAACGCTCAGGATCTCAATATTGCGCTGTTAGACAGGAGGGTGTGGTGTACAATTGCACATACACACATAAAAATCAGTTCAGCACACCTACACTCACTAGGTGCATACACCCCTACTAGGCATACACACTCACACTAGCAGCTCAGATACACACACATTCAAAATAATTAGTCTAGGTTCATGCACACCTATCACCAGTTTAAGCCCATACACGCTACACACACACACACACCAAATTTAGACAGGATCAGTTACCAACACCTGCACATCCAATACACGTACGTGGATTACTAATTCATATATACCACACATGCACAATGATATCTATGTGTATTCACTAATTCACACATATACCACCCACCTACACAAACACACAGGTGAGTTCCTAAGTTGGGTGTTGTGATGTGTATGTACGTATATGCTTGGTGTACTTGGGATGCCTGGGGAAAGGTTAAGGTAAGAAAGTAAAAGTGTAAGGAGTTAAAGTTACCAGGACCAGGATTAGAACCAGTAGACTGCAGGGGCCTGGGCTGAAGAACTGAGGCTTGGGGGTAACTTTAGGTTAATTGATCTTAATTGATTAAAAGACAACACCCACAGCCTGCAGAACAGGGAAGCATGCGGGCACAGAGGCTGGGTCTGGAGCCAGAGCTACAGGGAAGCTGAAAAGGTAGATGGGGAGAGGGGAAAAATGGGACTAAGGGAAAGTGTGGGTATTAAAGAGGGGCTCTGGGTGTGCGGGAGCCAGAGGATGGTTCTGGGGCAGCTAGAGAAGTCTGGGAAGCTGCAGGTGGAAGGAAGCCTGAAACCAGAGAGACAGACAACAGAAAATCACAGAAAAAGCAGCAGGAGAGACTGAAAGGTGGCAGGGGCAGCAGGAAAGCAGAGAGAGACAGCAGAAAATCACAGAAAAAGCGACAGTAAGAATTGAGAGGAGATCAGGAAACTAGTGGAGGGGGTGGGGGCTGGAACTGAGAGAGAGAGAGAATGAGGCTGGAATTTAAGATAAGGAAGGGACTGGGATTCAGTAAAACATGACCCAACTCGGGGTTGCAAATGACAGTGGTTTTATTGAACAGGGAGATGGTGACGCAATGCCAAATTGGTGTAGACACACACACAGACAGACACACACACTCTGGCAGCAGGGGTTAGAGAGGCTTGGTGCAGGGACTGAAGTCCACTGAAGTCCAGGAGGAGAGAGAAAGAGAGAGTCCAAATTAGAGGAGGAGGTGTGCAGGCAATATCTACCTATCCCAGGCTGGAAGTTGATCCTTGATGGTCAGTCGGGGTCTCCTTCTGTTGTCCCCAAAGGACAGTGAGTTCGTGCCCGGTGCGCTTGTGCCAATAAACACACAGGGGTGAAGGATCCAACTTAATCTTTATTTCTGCGCAGAAAGCGATGCTTGGCAATCGTTCGCAAAGCAAGCACACCCACCCAAGTGGGCATTAGCCTTATATAGCCTCTTCTAGCCTTATATGCTATGCCGTTACTATAGGTTGCCCCTTTTGGTCCATGCGCACTTCACCCTAGCTACAGACCACTCCCTAGCCAGCTGGAACTTGTCTTCATGACAGTGTAATTTGCTGATGTGGCACCTGTTATTCAGCAAGCTCAGCCAGTAACCCCCCTTTCCAACTCCACCAGGGACCTCGCTGATATGGCCTTTCCTTCTAGCAAGGCCAGCAATTAAGCAACTAGGCAACAAGCGATCTCCCCCAGCCTAAACAACCTACTCTATGCCCTTGGTTAGATAAAATACTTTTTCAAAACATACAAAGCTGTTCCCAAAGTATAAAAAAAACATATAAAAGTTTCAAGGGTACTCATCAAATCCCCCCTTCGAGGCTATGGCCCTGTGGAATAGGACCATAGTCCTCGACCATCTTTTTCATCGTTGGGAATTTCCTGGCTCCCTCCCGATTCTTTTGGATCGGATTTGTAACTGATGATTTTACAAACATCACACGATTAACAGGGGAAGGAACTGATCTCTTGAATATATCACAACACATAAGTACACATTGTACTCCACAACAAATCATCAAGAAAACACACATACTTGCTACAGCTAACAGGAAAATGTGTTTAAGCCAGAAAAAATTAGGAAGCCAAGAAGTAAGCCAAGAGAAATCAAACTCTTCCTCTTGCTTGATGTGGGACAGAACTTCTTTCAAGTTCTGCACTTTTGACTCTATCAACTCGGAATTATCTGTCAAATTGAAACAACACATTCCCTCGAACTCTTCACATCTGTGGTTATGCCTCAGCAACAGGTAATCTATGGCTGCTCTATTTTGCAGAGTAGCTCCTCTTAGTTCTTTCATTTCAGTATTGAGGGCAGCTAGGGCCTGTGAAGTTGTATTTAGGCCCTTTGCCAGGGCACAGGCCACCTTACTAAGCTGCCTCTCGGCGTCCACTGCTAGGCCTGGCACCCCTACTATGGAAACTGCTAAGGACGCTACCTCAGCCTTACTCAGGAGGTCTACGTCACTATCACAGGATTCATCTAGCACATTCAAACCTCTCCGGTGACGTTTACTAGAGGTCGTAGGCATACCTGGTAGCCAGACAGTCAACCGGCCCAGAGCACAAGGGCCTCCTGTGGCATTGGCTGGGATATATGAATAGGCAGTCTTCCCACAAAGAAGGAACCACCCCCGGGGTAATACAACATGACCGTAGTTGCAAGATACATTAGTCACGTCTGAGCAATTGAAAACTTTCGTTTCTTTGGTTAGGCTTTTACAAGCTTTGGTACACTTCACAAAATTGACACAGCTGGTGTTACCAGGGGAGGTGACTGTCAACAAATCTATTTCAAAGGTACTGGCGTTTCTTTCTGTGGTAATGGTTCCCCACATGGGGTAGTTAGTGTAATTGATTGGAACTCCTATTCCCCCAGATGCGAACCAAGTCTGACTCCAGAGTGCTTCCAATGAAGTGGGCACCCCTATAAGGCATGGCGTGAAAATATCCTCAACCGATGTTCCTCCTATGCAAAGAACTACTTTCCACATGGTTGACGTTTAAAAAGAAATTTAAGTCCTTCTACTGGCTCTGCTGTCCAACGGTGTCCGTTTGTGTCGACTTCCGGTGCGACACTCTCAGCAACTTCTCCCGCAGGTAGTGCTTCTGGTGCGGCCTTCACCCTAGTGTATTGTATCCACGGTTTTACCCCCTGAACCTTTACTGCAGCGTGAGTGGTGAGAATCACAGGATACGGTCCCTTCCACCGGGGCTGAAGCGGCTCGTCTTTCCACGTTCGGACCAGCACCTCGTCTC
>NW_005842697.1:126886-128042 GCF_000455745.1 Alligator sinensis
TCTCTGTGCAGAGGTATTTGGAGGCAAGGCTTTTGCTTCCACGGTATTCCATGATGTAACCACGGCGTATCCCACCTTTCAGGTTCCATTGTCCATGAAGCTGCTTCCGTCCGTATAGAACTCGAGGTCTGCGTTAGGGATTATAACATCCCTAAGGTCTGGCTGGCTAGCATACACGCTCTCAATGGTTTTGATGCAATCATGCTGTAATCCTTCGTCCTGTTCCACTGGCATTAGCATAGCTGGGTTCAGTGTACTAGAGGTCTGCAACTGGATGTCTCCTTGATCCAAGAGAGCCGCCTGGTATTTAGCCATTCGTCCAGGGGAAAGCCAGGTTCCCCCTGCCTGGGATTTAGCCATTCATCCAGGGGAAAGCCAGGTTCCCCCCTTTGCATCCATCACCCCCAGCACTGAATGTGGGGTATACACAGTCATTGGCTGTCCTAAAGTAAGTTTCTTAGATTCCTTTACCAGCATAGCTGTAGCTGCCACTGCTCGCAGGCAGGCCAGCCATCCCAAACTAGTAGGATCCAATTGTTTGGAGAAGTAGGCCACTGCTCTTTTCCAGCTACCTAAGTACTGGGTCAGCACTCCTGACGCTACTCCTTGGCGTTCATGAACATAAAGCTGAAATGGTTTACTCAGGTCGGGTAGGCACAGGGCCGGCGCCGTCATGAGGGCCTGTTTCATAGTGTCAAAGCTCTTTCGGCATTCTGCCGTCCATTGCAAATCTCCCTCACTACCAGCAGTGGTTTCATAAAGAGCTTTGGCTATTAGTCCAAAATTGGGGATCCAGATCTGGCAGAACCCTGTCATCCCCAAAAAGCCTCGCAACTGTCTCTTGGTCTTTGGGACTGCTATCCGACAGATGGCCTCTTTTCTCTCAGGGCCCAACATCCTCTGGCCTTGCGAGATGTCAAATCCTAGGTACTGCACTCTCTCTTGCTCTGTCTGGGCCTTTTTTCGAGACACCCGGTGTCCTACTTGTCCCAGGAAGTTCCAAAAACTTACGGTCAGTAGCTGGCACTCTTCCCTCATTTTTGCTGCAATCCACAGATCATCCACATACTGTAACAGGGTTCCTGACGTTCTTCTGTCCCACTTCTGAAGATCGGTACTTAAGGCAGTGCTGAAAATAGTGGGACTGTTCTTAAAA
>NW_005842697.1:128211-128781 GCF_000455745.1 Alligator sinensis
CCCGGGCCCCTGCCGCCCTTCGTACAATTTAGACAAATTTTTCTGCTTGGGGATAGCCTCCCGAAGAGCAGCCAGCACAAACTCCCGATACAGCGCTAACTCCTGCCGGCCCCCCCGGGTGTTGGGATCCCACTATTGATTTTTGTTAGGGCAAAGTTCATCTACATCACCAGCTGGGTGACGCTGCTGTGCTATCGTGCGCGCTTTCTCTAAGACCAACCTCTTTTCTTCCGGAGTCAGAAGAGCGGCCAATAAGGCCTGAATATCTATCCAGTCTGGTTGGTGGCCATTTCTTCCGGATTCTGGCGGTACTGGCCCCACGGACTGTTTCCAATTTATCAAGTCTGCCATGCTGAATGGCACATGGACAAAAACTGGTCTACCTTCAGGACCCACCGCTTGGCGCAAAGGGGCCTGAATTACTGGTTGGGCCCCTGATCATAAGCGACTCGCCACAGGGCTAAATGCCCCATCTTCTACAGTCCCTTCTACCGCCAGATTGCTACCACCCGCATCCGCCGGACCCGGGGACAGCACCCCAGGGCTGTCAGGGGACGCGGGGGGCGACGG
>NW_005842697.1:129927-139686 GCF_000455745.1 Alligator sinensis
TAAGCAACTAGGCAACAAGCGATCTCCCCCAGCCTAAACAACCTACTCTATGCCCTTGGTTAGATAAAATACTTTTTCAAAACATACAAAGCTGTTCCCAAAGTATAAAAAAACATAAAAGTTTCAAGGGTACTCATCACTTCAGCTTGGTGTTGTCCAGAGGGGGTCGCCGGCAGGGCCTCTGGGGTGGATAGGTGACGTGAAGCTGGTCTGGTCCGGATGGAAATGGCATTCTCACTGGGTCTTTTCACTGCCCCTTTTTACAGGGGCAGACCGTGTGTGACCCTAGTGACAGGAGGCATGCCCAGGCAAGGGTCAACCCCTGATGTACTGAGCATGTGTGCTCCATGCAGGAATGTGCAGTTGTGGGTGTCTGTAATGGTGGGGTACAATGATAGAGTTGCTGGTTCTGCAGGGTCTTTTGTTTTTCAATTGCTGGTCTTGTCTCTGTTCCTGGGTGAGGTTCGTGATTCCTGGGTGAATCAATGCGAGGTGATGGCCTGGTTGTTACAGGCCATTCAGTAGAGGCCTGCTCCCGTTGTATTTCGATCATTCTCAATCATTCTCATTCATCAGGGAACCAATTTACATGGGAGGGGTACAATGAATCAACATGGGATGACCAGGCAGAGGACTGAAGATGGAGGCTTGACATATAAAATGAAAACTTGACATGACTTTGGTTCACTTAAAAACACAGGCCTAAACCATACAATATCCATATGAAACAATAAAAATCAATATGAAAATGACAATAATACAATATACAACAGTAAAAATCAATACAAACCCTATAATTTTACAATATAAAACAGTGAATATCCAAAACCAAAAACTTGCTACCAAAATAAAAATGGTAAAGCTTATCCTAAGTCTGAGCTTGCTTATGCTTGTATACTTGTCTATAGGGAATAGAGAGGGAGAGAAAAGTCAGAAATGGTTGGGGAAGGGGAGGGAATGCATTTTAAAATAAAATAAAAAAGAATTAAAACGGGGGGTTTTGCTACAGTAGGACTCTCATGCATTAAGTGTCTTTTGTCTCTGCTTAGGTATTCCAGTCTCCCACCTTGTACAGGTTCTGCTTTATAATGTAAATGCAGTTCTCTGCTTTCTTTGGTCACACTAGCCTAAACTGTCTGTGACCCTCTCCTGTTCCCTTAGCTCCATCTCCAGCACACACATGATGATTGCCAGGTCTTTGCCAACACCTCCTCCCTCTCAGTCTGGTCCTGCAGGACTTGACCCTGTGCTCACAAGTGGCAGGGAACCAGTTCCCCAGCCTCTTCCCCCAGGCCATGGGAGAGGGGAGCTGAGGAGAATTATACCTCTTCTCCTCTCCCCTTATCAACTGCTTGCCTGCCTCCGTCTCTGCCAGAGGTGGGAGGGGATGAAGTCTGCTGGTAGTCCCTCTCAGGCTGTTTTTCCCTTGCTCCCACCCCCTTCTACTCCAGCATGTAGCAGGGAGTAGCCTGACAGGGGCTGCCCCTTCTCCAGCAGACCTAGCTACTGTCCCCAGCCAGGTTTCTCACCCCCATCCCCTTGTCAGCCAGCCCTCACTGCTCTGGCTAGAGAGCAGAGGAGCAGGGCCAACCCGGCTCTGCTCCAGCAGACAGCACAGCCCAGCCCAGAGCTGCAGAGCATTCTGGGATGCTGGGGGACTGTGATTTAACTTGAACCAGGGAGGGGTCTGGGTCAGAAGTTTCATAAACCTGTTTGACGTAAATCAGTTAAGTCTGATGCTACATTCAACCAGGTTTATACGCACTGAGCTTACGTTTTGTTACAGACTTAAACCAGTTTCTGATCACGTAAACTGGTTTATGTCTAACTTATGTTCCTAGCCAAGGAGAACAATGTGAATCCTGTCTCTTCTGCAACTTGATTGCAATGTAAGTGGACGTGACAAACAAATGGTGGGTAAGAAATATTTATAAGATACTAAAGTGAGTTAGCCAGAGTCATGCAACAAGTCTGACTCAGCTGGGACTAAAGCAGAGGCCTTCAACACCCAGTTCAGTATTGTAGCCTAGAAACTGCATACTCCCCCCAAATTTAAAATTGATATTGACTTGTTGGAGATGGTAGCGATATTTGATCTCCTAGGTTATCACTTCTTGAGGTTCAGGAAATGGATAACAACATAATGGCTAATGTTTACCTGTTGTTCTTAAACTGTCATTAGTGTTCATAACCTTTTAAACTCTCTCTTGAAAAAGATAGCAGCTCATTCTCAGAAGCAGCTAGGAACTTAGGGCATTTATACACATGCATTTTTGAGCTGTGATGCGCTAGAGATCCAGCACATTGGAGCAGACTCAACTAATCAAGTCTGCTCCACACGTGAGCTGATGCACACGGTGGTGCATCACATGCAGTTGTATAAGCGACAAAATATACGTCAACACTGAGGATGGCGGCAGCATGCTTTTGAACTAAAATACCTTCAATGTGTTTTAGTTCACAAGCATGGTGCCAACATTTTCTTAGTGCTGGCACACGTTTCACTACTTTTATACAATTGTATGCAACACAGTGCCGGACACTTTTAAAAGTGCCTGGCACTGTGGCACAAGCATATGTACAAATGCCTATTAGTCCCTTGGCCGTGAACTTTCTCTGGTTTGCTGTGATCAAATTATGATTAAGCTATTGAATGTTTTGTTAAACTTTTCAAGATGCATTTTAAACTGAAAGAAAAAGAAGGAAGGCTGTATGTTTCACATTTTAAAGAGATTCTTGAATGTTGTGGATGAGCAAGGAATGCTTAGTTACCTCAAAAATGGACTGTTTTTAATATATCAAGATATCTGCTCATTTAAGCACATGACAAATATTTGAACAGGTATATTCAAAAGCAATAAATTCTTAGCAGTAGAAGTTGGACTTTCCAATTAGAGCTTTGCACTTTGAGCACGTTACTGCTGGGACACCAATCTGCTAGTTGGAGCAAAAAGAAATTTGTTGCAGGCAGGATTAGAGGCCAAAAAAAAAGCTTGGGAATTTCCAGAAGCAGTCTTGGTTTATTGATCAGGTAAATAAACTCTGAAAGCTTATTGCTGTTCAATTAAGAGCAAAATAAATAAGTGGGGATCAAAGCTAGAACATCAGTAACATAATGATGGAATGACAAGCAGGATGTGAGGCAAAGGGTGGGGGCACCAGCAATTTGCTTCAGGGTGCCTCGCCCTCCTGTTCCCCTCTTCATACATCCCCTCTATGCTGTTTCCTTTTTCACCCTTCATTTGTAGTTTTTTGAAGAAAATGCTACCAGGCATGCTAATCCTGACTATTTTAGGAATGGATTGATTTGCCACACTCATTTTTATTTGGATTTTTAAGCAACATCTCTGGAATTAACAGGTAAGATATAAATTTAGACACGGCCTGTCTGCTCCTAACACCATTTTTTCATGTTTAGCAGTTTTCTTACTGTTTTGTTGTTGTTAATATTCAACATTTTTCTTCACTCTTTACACTTTTTTTGTAGAGTATGAGGATGGTGATCTGTCATCTTGGATAAACAGAGAGAGATTTCAAGGTTATCTTAATGTAGATGGATTTACTCTATATGAACTTGGAGATACAGGTAAGAAGCTCTCATCTTTGAACTATTTACAATATTTAGTTGAATTCTAACATTAGCCACAATTTAAATCTGCTAAAAAAGACATTTAAATCTCCAAAATAATTTCTGAGTTTAGGCTTCTTACTGTCTACTGTCTTCTGCCTATTTGTTGAAAAACTTGTGTGGGTCTCAATACTCTTATTGTAAAACTACGTACCTTTTTTACTTCTGAAATAAATTTTGGGTCTGGTGCTCCTTATCTTAAGCAAACTTCCCACATTTGGGACTAAAATTGATAGAAATGGATGGGAAGATCAGTATTTACTTCAGTAGGCTTTGGATGAAGCCTCTACTAATAGCTCCAGCAGACAGTGTCCCTTACATTGATCTGCTCTGGAAAGTGAGCAGCTTCTCTGGATTGGAGATTACTGTTACAATTTATTCCTTGAGTTTTGTGAAAATGTATGTTTTTATGACAGGATTTAGCGAGCCTCGATCTGAGTTTGATGGATGCAAATATTGTTATCAAATTTTTGAGAGGCATGAGATTTACTGGATATACACGTGACGCTTTCAAATCAGAATGGATAGGGATTAGCATGTCAAAAAAAATTGGCAAGCAAAGTTTGTTGCAGAGATTTAATCTTTTCTGTATCTGAGTGATACAAATGTAAGTTTATGAGGTGGAATGTGTTTTGTTTGGATATAAAGGGGTAGATTTGCAAGAGCAAGTAGTCTGTGGATGCCCAATGTAAGAAGCCTGGAAGAGATTTCTTTTCCCCGCCACTCTCCCTCCCCCAAGAAGCTTTCTTGATGATTCTCTCCCCTACCTCCCTGTAAAGAAAACTTCAGTATTTTTGCATTTTATACACTCAGTCAATATTGACCTGAAAAGGTAGGCCTCTTTATACACTACAACAAAGACCTATTCCGCCTTTATGAACATTTAAAAAATTTTGTTCTCATGATTTCTAAATTTGTGGAGTTGTGGTTCCTATATGTAAAAGTTCTGAGATAGCTATAGGAAAATGTCTTTCATCAGTATAAGCAGTCTTTATATTATAGCAGTGTTTATTTTCTTAATTTTGTGGACTTGAGACAAAATATTGTAATTTACCAATACATTTAAAAACCCATACCAGAAGTTGTTTCCAGTGCCTTTACTCATTCAGTATATGGCCTTTTAATGAGATTTGTTTCTCTGGAAACATTGAAAGCAGTTGAGAGAAGTATGAATGTCTTAATCCATCTTTATTACATAACACTTTAGAGCCTTGACGGAACTAAAACAAATGCCTCTGAGGTGGAAGTATTGAAGGGAATCGGGACAAAGCCTCTCTCATTTTAGTTCTTCATCCACCTACATAGAAAATTGTCTCTAAGTGCATGTTGGAGGCATGGCAGAGTTGTATTTTCTACTTCCTGCCCCTTGTATTCCTGCAATATTTGCTGAAAATACTGACCTCATCAGCCTTTGGTATCTTATACCTCCCAGCCTGCTGAGTGCAACCACATTTGGTGGGGAAGTAATAGAGCCACAGGTTCAGGAAGGTGTAAAACAGCACATCTTGACATCAGTTGGCCAAGCTTCCCAGTTACAGTGTGGGAAAAAATTCTACCTTTCCTAACAAAGGGAAGAACAAATCAGCAAGCGACTTGGGGGACTTCCGGTAGTTTACCTAGCACAGTGGGTAATATAAACCATCCCAAGGTGCCACAAATCTGCTGTGACCTAAAAGCCAAGACCATTATGTTCCAATATTTGGTCTCAGTTATATTCTACATGATTGTTCAATAAATCTGTGCACAGGGTCATTTGAAAATGAAGCTCTTCTGACAATGGACTGCGAACTAAGAAGCTATTTTTTCTGACCTGGTGGCACAGCCAAGAATTCAAATAAAATTCTTACATTTCTTCATGTAAGTTTTAAAGATAATATTCTCAAGTTTTAATTAAACAAATCAAACCAAAACAGTGGTAAATAAATTCCGACAATCATTTGAATGATTAAAATAGATAGTAAATTGTGATACCATGTCTACTAACTTTTTGTGGTGGTATGAGGAGAGAGAGTCTGGAAGAAACTTAAGCCATAATTTCCCTACTTTTTCACATAGCCACACTAATTTATTCCCTATTTTAATATGTTGTCAACAGATTAAAAGAAAAAATATCCCTTCTATCAGCGTAGTTTCTTTCGGAAATCTTGAACATTTTTTTTTCTTGGTGCCCCCAAATTTGGCCTTGTTATCAAGGGGGGAAAAAACCAGCTCTGTGATCTAAGAGTTAAAAGATATGCAGCAAAACACAGTAATGTTTGATCTTCTCTTGCCCTACAAAATGATATGATGAATGTAAATATTATTCCTTGTTTTAGGAAAACTTGTGGCTATTGCAGTTATTGACGATAAAAACTCCTCAGTTGAACATACAAGGTACGGTATTACTGAGAGCCATTGTGTGCTTGGGAGAGGGGGAGAAACTGTGCACTTAGTGTAAAATATAAAGCTGGATTTAATTCTACACTTTTTTATTGGAAGGAACATTTATATTCTTATTGAAGCTTTTTTAACTGTTCAGAAAAAAAGTGAGCGGTTAATGAAAGACCAGTGATCTGTGTGTATTTTTCTTAGATTGTTAAATTAAGAACTCCTTATCCTTCTGACTTTATTCAGTGAGCGGTCCTCTATCCCTTACATTACTCATTGCATAGACTTTAATGGAAAGTGCTATAGAAGACTAAACTAGAATAAAAAGAAGAGGGGTTGGGGAGTAAAGGATAATAGTATATTGCTGCAGAAATGTTATCATGTAAAATACTTCCAACTGCATTATGAATGTTTTTTTCACTTTGTTTGCTGGTAATCTTGGGCTGTTTGTTTGTTTGTTTTTAGTTATGATTCCAGTTATAAAAGTATGTACACAGGCAGTTTAAAAGGGTTAATTTATATACCTGGTGTATGGACAGATATAACAATTTTAATTTTTCTAAGGACGTTTCAAATTGATTGAGAACTAGTTCACAGTTATCCCTGGTCAGAGGTGTCTGTCTGTGTCTATCACATGCTGACTTCAAACTTTTTGCAGCCCATTTCTAGCTAGGTAAGAATTTTGTAACTATAATTGAGGGAACAAAGTCCTGTATGCAGTCCTGACATTTTTTTTTAAATACGTGAATTAATAAAATTATTACTGCTTTATTTATTAATTTGCAGTATCATGTGTTGGGACTTCTTCTTGGTTTACCATGTACTTACTAGTTATTGGAGAATTAGAAATGGTTTGCAAGGTTTGATGTTAGGGGTTGCCTCAACAGTGTTCAGTTTGTGATGAAGGTGCATGTTTCTGTAGTGACAAAGGGAAGT
This sequence comes from Alligator sinensis, assembly GCF_000455745.1. Taxonomy (NCBI): domain Eukaryota; kingdom Metazoa; phylum Chordata; order Crocodylia; family Alligatoridae; genus Alligator; species Alligator sinensis. The sequence goes on from NW_005842697.1 coordinate 136,859, forward strand.
TCACTGTTTTGCTGCTGACTAGATAGCATTTGCTATTTATACAACAGGCCAAATGTTGTTTGAACTTTGGAAATCCAGAGTTGACTGCCAGTGGTTGTTTTTTGTGGGCTCTTTTTTAAATTTTATTTTGTTTTCCTTAACAGGCTAAAGTCCATTATTCAAGAAGTTGCTAAAGAATATAGAGACCATTTTCATAGGTGGGTATATGTGAAATTATGCAGAGCTTTAATTCTTTTCCCTGCGTGTCCTTAACTCTTAATGCTGGATTTCTCAATCCATCAAGAGTACTGACCTAAATTTGACTTATTACAAAAGTAAAAGTAAACATGTATTTATAGGAATAGTGATTGAGCATATATAATTCATTTGTTGGTATATTTCAAGAAGTTAATTGAGAAATCTTAATCTTAAAGTGTCTGGGAGATCAAGATCATTTTAGCTTTAGATTGTAATAAAACTTGCAGTATTTCATGACTCCCTTGGCTTGCTTTTTGTCACCACCTGGTTGGGAAATGTTAAGTTAATGGGTGGTTAACCACTCTGTCCTTATCTCAAGAATTCAAATTATACAACATTAAAAATTATTGCAACTGATAATGATTATGACCATTTAACGTAATGAATCCTTGCCAAAATTGGGTGACATCCTGTTGTCAATAAGCTGAAATTGTTATTAATTGCTGCTACTGTTACTACTTCCCTGAAGTTTCGTATTCAGAACTGCTACTGGCCACCAACTGGTCAGCTTTACCCTAGTATGCAAAATGTACATATTCACTTGTATTTAGTTTCCCCTGCCCTTCTATTGGTAAACTATAAATATTTTAAGCCAGGTTAATAATGTAAAAAAGTGCATCAGACAAAAAGAGGCCCAAAAGGTAAATGCTCTATTTTGTAAATTTGTAATTTAACTTCTCTTTGAGTAAACTATGCTATTATACAGATGTGAAGGCTGCTGCCTTTGCAGTTTTCTCACTAGTCATTTTGTAGCCCATTTCTTTTTCATACATTTTCATAAAGAGATGTTACCAAGTAAGCATTCCAAGAAAGTGGGAAAAAAAATGTAATGATTACCTGCATGATCTCAGTTTGGAAGGGAAGGGCAACCCGTACTGATAACATCATACTTTTTTGCAGTTTAAGTCAATCCCGGCTGGATAGCAAGGGTTGTAACCTGCTACTGAACAGTGGTGGTCTTGTTGGAAGGGAAGTTTAGAATAGATGCAATCTCAGGACATCAACAAAAGTTCACTTTGAACAGTTTCACAGGGGTAGGGAGAGCTGTTGCTCCAGACCAACCAAGCAGCTGCTACATTGCAATGTTTAAGGGTGGAAACACGTCGCCTTTTCCTTGCCTTCTATGCTGCCATAAAAAAATGTTATGGTGGCACAAAGGCAAAGCCAGTAATGTCTGTCAAATACCCAAAATCTTGTGGCAGGAACAAAGTTAGTAATGGATTGTGCCATTTTATTCTGGCAGATGTCTGTTTTCTTGGAACAAACAGATTCTCTGGGCAGGTGCTCCAGAGGGTTGAGGGGCCCAGTCCTGTCTACCCAGGACAGAATTGAGCCCCCTCAAGCTCCTGGAGAGCCTTTCTGGCTTTCATCGCTTAGAGATGTGCTCCAGAAAATTTCAGGGCTCTTCTGAGTAAGTGGGGAAAGCTGCAGTTTTCTTACTTCTGGAAACACCCCTGGGATCTCCCCGACGCATCTCTTTTAACCTGGGAAACCCCAGGGTTCTTTGCTTGTAGCCATGTCCCCAGAAGGCACAGGGCAGTACAGAAACCAGAGAATTGCTAGCACCCTATGCTTCCATTCTGGGACCTGCGCGGGGTCCTGCAACAACCCATGTGTCACCCAGAGGCATGGATCAGCATGGTCCCAGGTGTGGGAGCTTGGGTCCTGTGACAACCTGTGCTTCACCTGAAAAAATGGATCAGATCAGTCCTGTGCTGCCCTGCACCTCTGCACTGGCGCCCACACTGACCCAGGACTCCCAACACAGAGGCCCGGGTGCTGGGGATCAGCTTCTGCACTGGCCCAAACCTCCATGCTGGGATCCATGCTGACTCATGCTTCAAAGGAAGGGACATGTCAAGGAGGCATGGGGCAGTGAGAGAGACAGGAGTCCCCTAGCAATGTCTGTTTGGGACAAGGGTCAGCATGTTTCACCCAGTAAACAGATGCGTTGTGGCAAGATGCATCCCATCATAGCTGATCCACTTAGGTAAGAAACAGAAGATGCCATGACTAAGTGTCACAAGCCTGTACCTTTATAAGAGTAGCAAAACTCTTCATTCATGGTTAAAGTTGTTCGGGCAAATGAATTCAATTGTATAACAGCTTTAGCTTTCAAGTTTGGAATGTACTGAATTTATTTAGCCCAGAATGTACTGAATTTAGTTAACTTCGTAGAAAAGACTGGAAACTAAAGCGATCAAGAACTGGGGTGGTTCAGAATGCCATAACTTTTGTAATATTTATTCTAGAAACATTGTAGGAACAACACTGGCCCACACTGTTTAACATCTTCATCAGCGACTTGGACCAAGGGGTGGAAAGCACGCTGTCCAAGTTTGCTGATGACACTAAGATGTGGGGCGAGGTGGACACACTTGAAGGGAGAGAGAGGCTGCAACTAGATTTAGACAGACTACAAAAGTGGGCAGATGAGAATAGGATGGGATTCAACATAGATAAATGCAGGGTGCTGCACCTTGGGAGAAGGAATCCACAGCATACATACAGGCTGGGGAGTTCCCTTCTTGAAAGCACAGAGGCGGAAAGGGATCTTGGAGTCATTATTGACTCCAAGATGAACGTGAGCC
>NW_005842697.1:139723-152886 GCF_000455745.1 Alligator sinensis
TATAAGCCACGGCTGTCTAACCAGCGGCTTGTGGGCTGCATGCAGCCCTTTTCTTGCCAGTGGAAACCCCACGAGTGAATAATGATCCTGGATTTAAGACACACACACACGCTTAAGAGGTAGATTACCTATGCCACATCATCCCTGCATTACATCATACAGAAACCAGTAGAATTTAAAATGGCAATAATGGGATCCAGAAATAACAGCTTCTGAGTTAGCTTGTTAGGAAATTATCTGATTCTCTTATGTCAATGTAGAGATTCTTGATGACTTCTGTACAAATTGAATCAGGCACCTAAGCATATTTACTGTCCATAAAATAACATTAAAATTGTTTTATGTTATCAGTGTAATGGTCAACAGGACCTGATCCCATTTTTGTTACCAACAGAACTGTTTTCAGAAACTCTCACCATAACACAGGGGTCAGGCTAGATGATCTGTTCAGGTCCCTCCTGACCCTAGCTACTATGAAACACTGTTTTAGAATAATGCAACCTACAATCCTCAGTTTTCTTTTAGTATGCATTGTTGACTTGTTTTCCTGTATGTTTAATAGGGACTTCCAATTTGGCCATATGGATGGAAATGACTACATAAATAGTTTACTAATGGAGTAAGTAAATTCTTTTTTAAATGTTCTCCTTTGTCTTAGCTTGTCACTAATTATGCTCCTGTTTTGAAAATAATGGCTCATCTGCTCTGCTTAAAAATTGACATTTCCCTTCTCTCCACCATCCCCTCACCAGCTTCTAACTTTGAATGTGGACTCCTCTTCTGTGGTAGCATAAAAGTGATTTTTGTAGCTGCCATGGTCCAGAAATTATGCAAGAGGCAAGGATTTCTTAGGGAGATGTCTTCCATTAGACTAACTATATAGCTGGGATAAAACTCCCAAATGCAAGTGATTCCAGACTAAAAACAGTCATCTTAATTTATCTTTAAAGATTAGGATTTAGGGTTTCTGTCTCGGCTTCTACTAGTTACTTCCACAGAAGTTTTTAATAACTCCAATAATAAGTCATTCCTAATCACAAACCTCACTTTCACAGTTAAGGTTCAGAGTGAATAGCCCTGAAAAAGGTACCAATATTACGGTTAATACTTAGGCCAGTCTCTGCACACATTTTTCCGTAACAAAATGTGTCTCTACTTTGGTACTTAAAACATGTTCTATGTTTTATGAATGTTTTGCTTAATTTTTAGTAGCATCTGCTTTCCACCAGATGGCAGCAGCTGAAAGCCAAAAAGTGAATAGAATAAAAGTAGACTGTAGTGAAAGGCAATGTAGTGTTTCTCAACCCTTTTAAGCACAAGGCCCTCCCCCATAACTGTTTCTGAATTTTGTGGCACCCCAGTTGGAAAAAAAATGCAAATTTATTATAGTGTGTTTAAAAATAAAACAAAGCTGAATATGATTGGAGACACTTTTCTTTAAGTAAAAACACACTGGAGAAACATGCATAAAAAAACATAGCATAATTAATGAGACACTTTAGCCTGGCAAGGTCCCAGTTGAGAATTCCTAGGGAAGCATCCAAGAGGCCCAGTGGTCTGTGGCTCACCTGATGCAACCCACATGGTGTTGCAGCCTTTGCTGTTGTGACTCCCCCGGGCTTAGAAGTTGGACAGCCCTGATCTAAGTAGTTAAATGCTGCTTCTGCTCACTGAGCCAATGAAATCTTATGGGTAGACCTATGGCTATGGGTCATTAATGCATTGAGCTTCTGTTATAATTATGGCCAGCATAGCAAAATATTTGAAGTGATACAAGTGCCAATGGTAAAAGGTCATGTTGAACACAGCATTTTGAAAGCTCTAGTCATTATTTAACTCACTAATTCTAGGATGTTACGATGAGAAGTTGTGGAGAATAGAATGATCTTCACTGACTTCATCAAAATCTTGATGCTAAGAAGTAAACTAATTAAAGACAATGAAACATTTTTTACAGACACCATATTTTCCCCTTAACTGATTACCTTTTTGACTCCATATTTCAATAATAGAAAATATACATTTCATTTTCCATGTTTTTACTGTGTTCTTTAGTAGAGTTCTCTTCTAATACTGTTCATCCTGTTATGCCATAGAAAATCTTGCAACTTTTATGGTTTCTTTAGATTTCTAATCTGTTTGACTTCAATTTTCAGTGAATTGACAATCCCTACTGTTGTTGTATTGAACACTTCCAACCAACAGTATTTTCTGCCAGACAGACCTATTGAGAGCATTGAAGACATGGTCCAGTTCATTAATGATATCTTGGATGGTACAGCAGAAGTAAGTTTTCAGCATGAATTGGAAATATTGTTTTACAGCTGTTTGTGTTCCTGAACTGCCACTGAGCATGGTTGGACTGACATCTAATGTCAAAGAAATAAATGCAGTTTAGTGATTATAACATGAATAGCGTGTAGCAATTTCTGGTCAGCCTGTTTTGAACCTAACCAGCATTTTTTTTTTTTTTTTTTTTTTTTTTTTTTTTTTTTTTTTTTTTACTGTCTCACATATTGTTTCTACTGTAATTTGAGACGGTTAAAATTTTAACTGCCACAAGGCGCGGTGCATCGGTAATGGAAATAGTTTTTGTTGGACTATTATGAAACGAAACATCTTGGGCTTATTCAATAGTTCAGGTAAAAAAGACCCTGTAATAAATATCTTTCTGCCCTTGATACCTTCTCCTATCTAGACATTGAGCCATTGATGCTACTTGTTGAATATGTTGCTCCAACCAGTTATGTATCCACTTTAGAGGTTTTTTTTTCTAATCTGTATTTCCTTATCTTGTTAATGAGAATGTTGAGAGTGTCAAAAGCCCTGCTGCATCATCTTTCCAGGTATTGAGGACAGGCTGACTGATCTGTAGTTCAGATCCTCCTCCTTACCTTTTTTAAAGATGGGTATTTTGCACTTTTTCAGTCATCTGAGGCCTTGCCATACCTCCACTACTTCTCAAAGTTGTCAGTACAGATATAGTCTCTCTCCCCTTCTCTTCTGTACTTCTCTTCTGGGAACTTGGATGGTAGACATAATTTAGAAAGAGTTGAGGGATCAGAAATTCTTATAACCTTGCTTTGAAATGTTCAGTTCTTAAAGTCAGCCTGTCCCTGTTGTTATCCCATAGGAATGTGGGTTTGAATTATACATGGCAGAGGGCAGTTGACACGGATAAATTAAAGCAAAATAATATTATGAGAGAAGAATGAATGCCTCGTGAGCTCTTTCAGAAAATGCTTGAAACATCTTTTTGGTAGAAATTTCAAAATAATAGGTATCATCAGGGAAATAAATATTCAACTCTGAAGTTTTTCTCTTTGCATAGAAAGCAAGTTATAACCTTTCTGGAGATTTAAGGTGTTATGAACTAGAGAGAAGAATGAAAGATAAAGTGAACTTATATAACTGAACAGCATTGACTGTTTTAATACCTTTTTTCTACTTAAAATTTCAGGCACAAGGTGGTGATGGGATTCTGCAGCGAATCAAGAGAATAATATATGATGCCAAATCTACTGTAGTAGTAAGTAAAACAGTGTGTACAATTGCAGTATAAAGTAAGTACCTTTGTCTGCCAAGTGTAAACCATTATGGTCCTTTTCAAGACAATCAGACACTTTTCACTTAGAATATATGTAACTTCATAATATTTCTGGCTTGTTGGATCCATTTAGAGATACCTTCAGACAACAAAACCTTGTAAATTGCTTTGAAAAGTATTTTTTTCCATCACTCCTCTTCTGTTGAATATTTTAGTGTCGAACATTTTTTTTTTTCTTTCTCCCCATCAATGAAAATGATGTCAAGTTAATGGAGGTTATACAGAATTCAGAAAACTTTGTTTGATTCTTCTAGAGTTTACTGGAATTACTGCACCGGCCTACATTGAAAAATGATACTGTTTAATTGTTTTAGGAAGGATATAACTGGAGGAGAATTATATACATGGTAAAGATTAAAACAGTATTTTTGTTACAAATCAGAATTTTCCTTGGAAGAGGCTTTTGTAAGTTCATTTCACCACTTGTGACTTCTTGAACAAGAAACTTACACTTAAGTTTTATGGAAATTTTATTTATTGTCTGATATTCTTCAAAAATAATTTATCAATCCTTTAGTTAACTGTAAAGTCTAGAATAATGCTGATGCATTTTTGTCTTCTCAATGAAGCAGTTTTACCTCAAGATTCAAGATACTTGTCCATTTAAAACAAAATTTGCCTAACAATTCTAACTTTTTTTCTGTTCATGAGAAAGGAGCAAGTCTCCTTGGGTTTTTAAATGAATCGTAAGTGAAATTTGAGAAGTGCTATAAATTATCTTGCATTTTACAGAATTGCTATTGACTTCAAATTATGTACCAACAGTCTGTATTCAAGAGTTCACCACTTCTGGGCTGCTTTCTCTTCGGTTTGCCACTGGGTGTCATCAGCATCATGTGTTATGGAATCTGTACAGCGGACACAGATGGAGGGACAGAGGAGACTGTGGCAACTAAAAAAGAAACTGGAGACGGGGAACTCACAGATGAAGGCAGTGAGGAAGAGCAAGAGGAGGAAAACAAAGACACATCTGTAGCACTTTCAGATGGAGAGCAGAAACAGAAAAATGTTTTGGATAAGAAAAAAGACTAACGTTCCTAGTTTAAAGAATTCTGTAGAATTTCCAAATAGAGACTTATTTATTGAAATTAGTCATTTGATGATGATTGTCACAGAAGAGGACTTTTGTCTGTATTATGCTAGATTTGACTTGCATGTATTCAGATCTTACCCATTGTGGGCAAGGCAGAGGGCAGGATTGAAATCTCTCTTCATCTTTTTACATCTTACTTAAAAGCAGTTAAAATGGAGAAATGTACATGTGCTCTATCTCTCACTCTTTTTCTCTGAAGGTTAATATTCTAACCTATTTGTTTACATACAGCAATCAGGTAAAAAAAATGTTCTTATCTTCCGGTCCTTGCACACATCATGAACTATTAATGAAGTGGCCACCATGAAGCAGGCTTTTTTTCATATGAACCGAAGTAAAAATTCTCAGGAAAGATTATAATGAACTCTGTAATTCTTCAAGCTTTATATTTCTGCAAACTCAAGAATGGTTTGGAGCTTTCTCTAAAGGCACTTAGTGTGCAGTACCTAAACTGTTTTAAAGAAATGCATTTATTTTACTACTAATTTGTTATGAATTACAGAATTGCTTTCTATTATGTGCAGTACAGTTACTGGCATTTTTCTCCAGAATTTCTATTTAATGCAGAACTTAACAGTTCTTTGTTAAATAGTAAGTCTTTAAAAAGTAAAATTTAAACAACTAAAATTTATTTGAAAGCTATATTATAAAGGGTTTTTTTCTTTTTTTAAAGTCAAAAATAGTTCTGATTTCTTTTTTAACAACTTAAACATTTACCTTTTTTAGAGCAAGTTGTTATCTAAATTTCTGATTGCAGAAGAAACTGAATGTGGCTCCTTTATGGAAGAATAAATACAAGCATCCTCAAATATCTGCCATTCTTGCACAGACCATTAGTAACAGGCTTTTACCAAATACTTTGCAAAAGCATGTTTGAAGGATATAAGTCTGTCCACAGTAATCTCAAGTGCATATTGCTATATTCTTAACATGAAAAACAAATTTGTTTGAATGTGGTTTTAGATCAGATGGTTAATGTTATTGGTATTTGTATTTGAGAGTTTATGACTACACATTATAGTTGAGATGTTAATGGAATACAGCGTTGTTAACATTCATAGAAAGAGGGATATTTGTCAGTGTAATACATTTTCATTAGTTATTTAATCATAAAAGTCGTTTCTCATAAAAATCCATAACAGTGTAATGGACCAAGTTCTCTCCAGAGTTGAAATCTCATGGGATAAGCCACAAAACAGACTTTGGTTGCATTGATGTCATGGAGATTACCATAGCAACTAAATTTATGCTCCTCAATACTGAGGGTGCACAATATTCAGTTGTACAGTCAGCCATGAGTTCTTTCTAGTTTTGATTTTTTTCTTTTTAAGGATGTGTAATACAGATATTAATGTCCTCTATATAAGGCAGCTTAATCACTCTAAATATATATACATGCTCTAGCACCAAGTGAAATATTCCTGATTTATAAATATGGATAAGCTTAAGTAGAAGAGATTTTTTTTGTTGGAATTAACCTTCCAGTATATATGACTCAAGGTAGGTATTGCCTCTTCCCTGTTTTAAAAAAAAAACAACAGGTGTTTTGATTCTTCGGCTTACATAGTCTAGCTGTGTTTTACAGCAACTACAGTGCAGAGTGCAGCAAAGTAGCTGTTTGACTTCAAGGAGTTCGTAATGAAATGTTTGAATCCAAGTACATGATGAAGATTAGAAAACTGTTTTCCGAAAGCTCAGTATCAAATCTAGACTCTAGTACTATCACTTTCATTAGGAAAGACTCTCATACTGTCTCTGCTTGCAATGGTTATCTGCCTGTAGAAAAGGGGAGTTTGAATGAATAATAGCACAAATACCTGGTATCATGGTATGACCTTTTCTTTTTTTTTTACACCCCTCTCCTCTCCACCTCAGTGTATTATCTCATCATTTATATTGGGGGGGGGGGGGAAGGGGCGGTTCTTTGCTTTTTATTTTACTTTTTTTACTGTTTTAAATTGTAGAAGAATTTCCAGTTCATGTAATTTTAATTGGCATATATTTGAAGAATAAGATGCATAGAGATTATTTTGTATTTTGTTTTGAAGTTATTTAAAACATGGCTTAGGTGCTGTTATGTTATTAGAAAATGCTCCACTTACTTCCAAGATTTTTAAATTCACAGTAGCTTTGAGTTTTGGCTCAGCTTGGTGCCAATAATCAAAATGTGAAGCTCTGAGCAGTTAGGATACTTCCTGCATAATCTGTAATTCTGCCTTTTTTCTGTGAGGTTTCAATTACAGATAGATTTATTAATTTAATATATTTATCTACCTTTTTCCCTAGCTGTTCCTCAGTCTGAGAAGTTTTGTAGGTCTAAAATGAAGATGGCTACTGGGGCTTCATTTGTTGCTCTGTCATTTTTTAACTATCTTACTTAAATCCAAGGTGACTTTGAATTTAAGACAACCCCCAATAATTAGATTATGTACATGTAAAACATACATATTCTATAATTTCCATGTATAGAATCTAATTACTAGGGGGTCATCTTGAAACTTGCTCCCCTGCCCCCTCCTCTGCAGGGAAAGTGTAGTGGGGAGCAACTAATAGAGAAGACAAGTGGCCAAATTTACTCCCCAACAACCCCTCCACCCCATGATACCTACATCTCTGGCCCCTGTGGCCCCAAGACACCAGAGCGACTGCCCCCACCACTGCTGCAGCATGACTTGGCATGGGCTAGAACTACCACGTGCTCCATGCCCCAGGCTAGAACAGGGATGAAGACACAACTTAAATTAACTGGCCAGGGTGGGGAGGAGACAGAGGTGACTAATGCAGGTGCCTGCTGCAGCTCCAACTCTGGCCCCAACCCAGGTTTGGGCCTGTAATTGGAGCCACAGCAGTTGCCAAACCTAGCCCCCTCTTTCCTTCCCTTCTCTCCCCACCACCACCCCACTGCCATATATCCAAATCCAAGATGAGGGGCTCTTCCTTCACCCTCCTCTCCCCCGCCATGTTGAATGGGGTGGACTTGTCTTGGATTCAGGTAAATACAGTAGTTTGGGTTTTTTTTAAATCCTTTTCTTCCCAGTGTATTGTTGCAAAGAATTCAGTTTTAACCACTATTGCTCAATGTGAGTTTTATTGTTTTATTTTGTCATTATGTTTCTATAGCTACAAAGAGTAGCCAAACATCTTGTTGCGAAGTCTTCTAAAGAGAACTGGGCCTGAAAACGTATGCTGTGGTACAGGGCTCATGAATACCTGTTGTGGAAGTACACTGGCAGATTTTTTATCATTTGATCATTGAGAACTGAGGAAGGCACATCTGTCAGGGACATAGTCAAGTCAACCAAAAGCCCTCTAAGCTATGAAAATCCAAGTTTTAAGTGCATTGCTTTTCTCATCACATGTTTCTCGTATTTTTTGTGCCCAGGATGAGAAATAGCTCAAGTAATCTTTTACCAAAAATTCCCGTATAGATTGAGACATGAGAAATTCAGACAGACTTGTGGTGTAAATCAAAGGATTTAGTTTTGATTGTGATGAATATAGAACACTGAGATGGAGATGGCTTTCTATTTTATCTTGGTTGTGCTCTCTAAAGGCTTCTGAAAGCAACCCTGCTAACTTGAATTCATGAAATAATGCAGTTTTTTTGGTGTCAAGTGTAAACCTTTGTTTTTCTACAATAAAAACATTGACCAGCCTTTGTGCTTTCATTCTTCAGTCATGCTGTATTGTGTTGGTTTGACAATATTTTGAAAGATGCAGCATTTCCTAGAACAATCCTAATTATAAACCTAAGATGTTACTTTATAATGTGTATTTAGTGGACTTGCCAAAAATGCTGGGTTCATCCAGTCTGACCCCAGCTTACCCCGTAACTTTGAAGATATTTATCATTTAACACTTTGCCTAGCTCCTTTTTCTCTTCATCAGTATGATTTGTATTTACAAATGCAGTTTCTGAAATGAGAACTGCAATCTATAAATAAGCATTTCATCAAAACTTTTATTTTTTAATCACTAGAAACTGAAGTGATTCTTATGATCTCTTGTGAAACTTCTTTTTTACTGTGAAGGAATGTAAACGTATTTATTTGTATTTCTTTAATGATAATGGTTACACATACAGAATTTCTTATACTTGTTTAAGGATGTCATAATAGACATTAGCCACACAGGGGTGCTTGCTCCATAAAAAATATGAAACCAATAAAAGGGCTGCTATCCATATGTGAAACACAAAATTGACCCATTTTTATACTAAGTAATGCACACAGTTCTTATCTTTTTAACATGCTGTATTCCAAAGAAAAGCTTGTTGGTTTTACCTGTGTCCTCTGAAAGACCTTTTTTCCTGATTTATTTAAGTAACACCCTCGAGTCCAAAAAAAGTTTTTATTTTTCAGCTACCTGTTCTAGTGGATTTCTGGGTGAAATGTACGTAGCATTCTCCCTGTAAATTGCCCATCTTTAAATTACGCTGTTCATATGCCACTTGACAATACTGGCTTTACACACTAGTATACAAAAAGCATGATAGCTTGTCTGTATTGTTTTATGGATGAGTGAAATCCTTATTTTTTTTCCAAATGATTACTGTATTAATTATTCCTTTTTTTAATGTAACGTGTCCTGAATTATTTCATAAATGGGAATAACTATCAGCAGAAAGGTTTTGAAACATGCTTCCAAAGGAATTGAGTTTAGGGAAGAAATGTCCTACCTTGCATGATGTGGCTGTGTCTGATAGCAGAGGACTATCCTTTGGACAGTCCTATAGGAGGTCCCTTTCCATTTTATCACTCTTTGGGTAAAGTTTTATTATGACCTGTTGCGAACAAACGTTTATGTACTGTGCTCATCAACATGGTTAACATTTTAATGTATGCAATTCTGAGGGTGGCTGATATGTATTATATTTTTGGCAAAAATACTACAGTAAGTCATTAAACCAGTTATTAAGTGAATCTTTGGGGTTTTGTAATACCTACCACCTACAGTTGGAACTTTTTTGTTTTGTTGTGAAGGATGACACCAATCTGAACACTTTCCCATGAGATTTTTTGCATTTATTGTCAATAATATAATATATTGAATTATTAAATATAATTATAATAATTAGGATTGCTTTAGAGGTAGCTCAGTATTTAAAAAGAAAAAACATTTTAGTTTTGATTTAATTTCAGTGCCAACAAAAGAGATAGGTATTTTGCCATTCAGGAGCAGAACTGGCTTTCAAATAAATCTTTCCATAACTTACTTCCTGAAACAAAGCTTCCCTGATGTTTGATTTGCAGAATACTATTATCACATATACTTGTAACTCAGAATCATATTTAGTGCGTTTTACTGCCAGTGGTTAGTTCTATTCATATTCTGCCATCCTATGATGTATTCTTTAACTGTTCCTCTTATCAGATCTTCCTTGTTCCTTTTTACCCAAATGATTAATACTCCCATCCTACAGTATTTGTAAGAAGTACTATTTTTCACCAACTTTTCATTGACTCTGAGCAGATTTGTTTTCTGTGGTCTGCAGTTCATGTCATTGTTAGTAAAATGAGATAAACACAAACGGCAAACGTAGTGGACAAATCTTTTGCAGATTCCATTCTAGATTCTCAACTAATTCCATACTGCACAGAAGTAGATGTCAATACCCTAGAACAGGACTTTTCAACCTTTTTTAAAAACTACTCTTTCTGGTGGTGGTGGCTGGACAATGGTGGAGGTGGCCACTGCATGCGAGCTGCACCTGTGCAGCCAGCAGAGGGGTGCCTCTGCCCTGCTCCTGGGAGGCGGTGGTGTGGTCTGGTGGGTAGTGGTGCTCTGTCTCCGCCTTTCTGCGCTTACCCCCTAGGACCATTCCAAATATACGTAACCCCAGTTGACAACCCCAGCCCTAGAAGTACTCCCCACTTGACAGAATTAGCCTATTGGCTTTGTTGGAGAGTCAAAGAAAGGGCATGGCCAAGATGAGGAACAGTGAACTAAAGTTGCTCTCAGATTCTGGGAAGTCCCCTTAAGGCTTTCCCCATTACTTTCTTAACCTAAATAACCCAGCAGCTCCCCACTTAGCTCTAGAATAGGAGGAGAAATTATTTAAGCACAGAGGGAACCTGATCTTTAATGTTTGCTCATAGACTTTACCATAATGCAAATATGATCGCATTTGTCTCTGCTTTCCTGAGCACAACTGTGTCTGTGTGATGGCTTGGAATATACCAGCCTTCCAATAGTTAAGTGGCAACTACCTCCCTTGTTGAGTCACTATAATCCTTGGAGGACCTCTTCATACAAATCTGTTTAAGTTGAATCAAATCTGTGTTTGATAAAAACCCAAATGCCAGCATGCATAACAGGAGCCTACTTACGGGTGACACAGCAATGTTTCTCATTCTTATAGAGTATTGCTCCCTAGTATCTTGTCAGGAATTTCATAGTTTAATTATGCATTGTGTAATATAAGGAAAATAGCACACTAGGAACTACAGGGAGCAAAGACAGACCACGACATTTCACTGTACAAAAAGAACAGCAAAAGATTCTGCTCTAATCACAGCCAGGTTTGGAAGGATCAATCTATAGACCTGAGTAACACTGAAGGCTATCTTCCTTTTTGCAAAAGATTGGGTTCCACAGAGTTGGTAAAATTATCTGGAATGTGATTTGCTTTAGGAAGAGATTCTTTCACTCTCCCAGCTGACCAACTTGATAGAAAATTAGAGATTCAGGGGAAGAAGATTGAAATACTGCATTTCAGTGCATTTGAAATTAAACACCAAAACAAAATAATGTACAAATGAAAATAAAACTTTAAGTTCCAAAGGAACAAAAGAGCATTTCCTAATTTTTTAAAGCATTTTATTCCTGACTGATTTCAAAATGAAATTTCATCAACTGTAGTGATTTAGTCAAATTTGATCATTTTGGAGGTAGAAGCACAGAAAAGCATGTGTACTTTTTTCCTTTAAAGCAGATCAATAGCTGTGCCATTTAACCACTGGAACACTTAACATATGAATGCCAAGAATTTCCTGTCATCTGAAGTTGTATCAAGTTTTCACTGCCTTTCTGAGAAACTCTAGCTCAGGGGTTGTCAAAAGGTGGGCCACTGCAATAGGCCTGGCTGCCCTTGCTGCCAATTTTCTACTGCTGATATGCTTGCAACCTGCCAGTTAACGTGTCCTCCTTCCTCTGCCTTCCCCAAACATACTGCTGAATTGCCACTCATATCCCTGGCTCTGCAGGCTAGATAGCATTGCTTACAGGACTGAACCTGGCCCATGGGCTATAGGTGCCATCCTGTGGTCTAGCTCAACTCGAAGTTACAAGCTGACTAAAAGAACCACTCAGGGTGCAGGCAGAATTGACATTTTTTTTTTACCTGATCTAGCCACAGAAATCAGTTTATAGTTGTAAGTCAATACAAGACTGCTTCAAAAATGGCCAAAAGGGTGAAAGTCTGACCCATGGTTGCAGAAGGCATTAAATAAAGATGCTTCCAAACATAGCATCTTCTACAAGTTGTCTGTAGAGCAACCAGCCTGTCATTGTTTCAAGAATGGCAAGAGGGGGAAAGGAGTGGAGGGAGTTCAACCTTGCCGGGGCAGGGGGTTCAGCCCCCCTGGAGAGTGGGGTCAGTGTATTAGAGGGCCTCCCCACCCCGAGGTGGCAGGGGGCTCCAATTCACCCACCCAACCCTTCAGCACCACCTGGGTAGCCCCAAGAATGAGCTCCCTCTGCTGCCTTCCCCCCACCCCCCCAAACAGTGAGCACTGGCAGAGAGTCCTGGCTGTTATGGAAACTTGGCTGCAGGCTCCTGGCCAGCAGCTAGATTCCCCTCCCCCCGGGAAGCAACAGCGAACTTCTATTTGGTCTGAAGTAAGGTAACTCGGAGCGCTTTGCAAAAATCATTCTGAGTTACAGCTGGGAACTGCACCTCTGTCTGCACTATCGTCATAGGCGACTCCATCCTGAGAGGTACGGAAGGACTAATTTGTCGCCAGGACCCCTCAACACGAGAGGTCTACTGCCTGCCCGGAGCAAAGATTCAGGATGTGACGGGAATGATCCAGGCCATGATTTAGCCCACTGATTACTACCGCATGGTCCTAGTCCATGTGGGTACTAATGATGCGGCCAGGAGAAGCCCCGATCACCTGATGACGGACTACCGTGCTCTGGGCGGCGTGCTAAGGGACAAAGGTGCACAGGTGGTATTCTCTTCTGTCCTACCAGTGAATGGACGTGGAAGACAACACGAGAAGTGCATTAGAGAGACCAACTAGCGGCTTCGGCAATGGTGTCTCGAGGCAGGCTTCGGCTTCCTTGACAATGACCCGCACATCAGGACGAGAGACATACTCAGTTGGGATGGGCTTCACCTGTCCCCCAAAGGTAAGCGTGTGTTCTCTTCTAGGTTGGCGTATCTCCTCCGGCGGGCTTTAAATTAGGCCCGTCGGGGGGGGGGGGGGGGGTGAGGGCGGGGGGAGCCGCGGGCAGACA
>NW_005842697.1:156714-196500 GCF_000455745.1 Alligator sinensis
TCTCCTCTACCCTGGGGGTCTTCAAGAGGAGGTTAGATAGGCATCTAGCTGGGGTCATCTAAACCCAGCCCTCTTTCCTGCCTATGCAGGGCGTTGGACTCAATGATCTATTGAGGTCCCTTCCAACCCTAACATCTATGAATCTATCAGTGAAATTCTGTGGCCAGTATGACTAATGGTCTCAAGTTAAACTAGAAATCATTGTGAACTACAAGTTTACTTAAATTGCGGGGGTGTGGCAGGGAAGGGGGTAATGAACGAAGGCCTGAATTATGCCCTTCCTTCTGGATTTCTATGGCAGGGATGTTTTAAGGAGCCCAATTCAATTTTCTTTAGCTCATTCTATAATAATGCAGAAAGGTTTTGCTAATTCCTAGGGTAGCAATAGTTTAGGGACTTGTATATAGTCATATCACTTGTTCAAGAAAAGTACTGCATCCTAAATGTTTCTTTCAACATACGGATTTCTTGTGAATTAAAATCAGAATAATTCAGTTCTAGAGCACTTAGCATTTATTTTGCAATAGAATGGATTACTAGTTTGAAGAAACCTAAATACAAGTTTAATAGCCGGTCTGCCCTTCCAGGGCTCGTCTGTGCTGCTCGTCTGGGCAGTAGGTCCCAGCAAGGACAGGACTGAGAATGCCCTGCCTATGTCCCACCCATGAGTGTCTGCAGGCAAACTACAAACCCAGAAAAAGAGCCCGTGAATTGCTCTGGGCTTGTCTCCAGTCGTCAGCCCTCCAGCATGCCTGAGAGCACCCTCTGGGACAAACCCAGAATGGCTTCACTGGCAAATGACATTTTTGGAACATGTCAGGGAGCACAGGGTGAATGGGTGTGCTCAGTCCTGAGCTTGTACAGACCTATTACTGCTGCAGACAAGTGTGTGAGGGCTCGGAGCCAGCATATAGGACACAGCTGGGCAATGATGGATTGATTGCCACCTGATTCCTGTCAGGTAAAAGCTTTGAATAGGATGGAAGAGCTTCAGGAAGCATGCTGACAGGTGTTGAGGTCGTGGAATAGTCTGGGTATGTGATTTATAGCAACAGTTCTGCCATGGTGCCCCTCAGGGCCATGATAGCTGGTTTGCAGCTTGTACTTTTCTCCTGCCCCTTCATCCACCCACAGCTATTTACAATTTGATGATAAATGTGCCTGGTGTTTTCTGAAAAATGTTGGTAGCAATCCATTGGTCCCAAAAGAACCAGTAGAAAGACTTTGAAGGAGTTAGGAAAGAGAAGCCTTTGGTCAGAATTAAGGTAACTTTGCATTACTACTGAACTCTTCCATTTGGGGAAACATTTGATTAGTTCAAAAAAGAAAGAAAGAAAAGAAAAATCCTCTTCTCCCTTAACAAGCACAGAGACTGCTTAGTTCTTCCCACTTTTTCCCCATCTGTAAGAGGATGGTGTATATTTCCCTGACCAAATGGCAGAGGGTAGTGTGTATAAAAAAAAACTATTCTTGATCTCTTAGAAATTTTTTCCCTTCAGTGTGGCCTTTGTACTCAATATTTCACTTAATAGAGACCAGAATGCAGCATTCATTTGCATTTGAAATACAACAGATTGTAGCACATATCATTGCATGAATAGTGTAATTTCTTTTTTCCCTTTGGCTGATCCTAAGGGAGAAGTTGAAGGTTTTCAGTTCAGTTTTTTTTTAAGGGAACAAAACATTGCAAAAATGAGTGCCCCCTTTGGTCTGATATTTGACACAGTTTCTTCTTTTTAACTCTTATATTTTTGTCTCTAGTGGGTTATGGAATAGAGAAAATCCCACACAATTTACTGATTCGTTTTGATGCACTGGCTGGGGGAGTAGTTAGCTGATTGCACGATTTCACAATGATTACACACTTAATTTATACAACACAATTTTATTTTAAAACTCTTTGCTACGTATATAACACTGCTTAGCTTTAAGAAACACCACAAACATTAAAAACACAATAATTACATATATCGGAAACAATGCTCCGAATGCACTTCCTTCCCAAACAACGCTATAAGAATTAGTGTTACAAAAACAACTACAATTACAACTAAAAGTTAAATTTGAATCAATACTATTATTTTTCATAATATACTTACAATCCTAGAATTCCGAGAAGCCAAACACCTAAATATGGTTTCATTCCTCAGTAGTACGGTTCAATAGGCTGGCCTCAGCAATACGATTCAATGAGCTGGGTTCACCAGTGATAGGACTACGTCCCCTTCCTTAAGTCCCTTTTGGGCGCTCCGTGGCTTCAGCGTGAACTAAGAGATTCGTGTTCACGGAGAGGTTGGATTAGGTGATCAATCTAATCCGAGCTTACACTTGCGATTCTTCCTTCGTTGTTCTGCAAGTGAAGTCACCTCCAAATTGGGACAGTAAGTTACAGGTTTTTATTGAGTGAGCTGCCGTCAGTGGGCTCCTCCTACTCAACTTATCATAACTCCCAAATTTGGGCTCGGATCTTACTCAACAGAAATTACCTTTGTTGAGCATTTTAAATTATTCTTGGGGAGACTTCCATATCACTGTAAATACTTCTTTTTTTTTTTTTTTTTTACCAGTCTGGTTAAAAGGCCTTAGGCTTTGATGTCTCAGAATTCAGGATATTTGCTTTCTTTGTAAAAAACTTCTAAAGATACAATTTAAATTAAGGCTTTAAGTGAAGTCAAGACATTTCGCACGTAGCTCCGAAACAATGAGCTAGATAAGGAGATAAATCCTATCTTCTTCCTGAAACTGGCTAATGGGCAACCTTTACAAACATTCAAACTATTTCATTCAATATGACAATTTTGAACTGCTTGTGAAGTGTCTCAGCCTCTGAGATCACATCAATACGCACTTTTTAAAAAATCATTTCATATTTACTTGGATATAAGCTGATGCTGAATTTAAGGCAACCCCCCAATACATAGATTCTATATGTGAAAAAGCATGTATAATTTTCTAAGTCTAAGAATCTAAGTATTGGAGGGTTGTCTAAGTATTGGAGGTTGTCTCCACAGCTGCTACTTCCCATGCCTCCCCCTGCCACCAACCCTGCAGCCTTCCTGCCCCTCCACTGCTGATTTAGCCAGGCAAAGGAAGGAGTTTCCATGTGACTTGTGCCTGGAAGAGACCCCAGCCCCAGCCAGAGCTTAGCTGAACCTGTCAGTAAAGGGTAGGTGCAAGGGGTGAGAAAGCAGGGCAGAAGTTGCAGAGCAGAAGTGGAAGGAGAGAGTAGGGGCAGGAGGCTACTGTGGGTCTGACTGTGGCCATGACTCAGGCTCAGAGCCAGAGTGAAAGTTGTAGCAGCCACCTGGTCCCCACTCCTTCATACGTGAGTGTAAAACCAGGAGACCGCCCCCGCCCCCACCACCACCACCACCATGCTGATTGGAGGAAGAGGGGGGAAAGCTTGTCTTATATTAAAGTAAATATGGTATCATCGGTGTAGTAATAACAAGTACATCATAAAATATTCTTAAATGTAGATCTATTTTTACCCTGTGTATAGTAAGTTTGTATTTTTATACTTCAAAGCATGCTGCTGCTTATGTTTATAAGTGATCATCAAGAGGAAAGTTGTCAGTGCATATGAACAGAACCATGTTTTGTATTAGCTCCCAGTGAGCATCCAGAAGTCAAGTACAATGGAGAAGCATGGTATTCTTTCAGTGGGCTATAATGGTGTCAGCCTCATCAAGTGGATGATAAACCTGCTGGCACAATAGTTATCAGACATGTGAATGGTAGGGTAATCTACATGCAAGACTTCTAGTTTTTCACCTGAGATGATTTTTTCTTTATTCTTGTAAACAAAGTAGCCTACATCCAACTGGGTTTGTTTACCTCTGAGTGGTGCACAAGATGAGGAGGAATTTGATGCTCCAGTGCAGGTGGATGTCTATATACTCGCTTCATGCTTCAAGACACTTTTTCATCATTATTACAGAGATATCTACAGAATATTATACAGACATAAAGTACAGTGATTTTTTTTGCTATTGGTTGACCTGTCTTCCATTTACAATATCCTAGTCACAACTATGATGACTCCACGTGTGGGAAAAGTATTGAGTTTTGAAAAGTGTTGAGCTTTAATACAGCTTAGCAGCTGCTGCAAAAGAGCTAGCATATTAGGACCAGAGTTTTCCCTGACTTACCAAACAGTGTGCAGTAGACCATAATTTGAGAATTTTGCATGTATATTGTTTGAGCCCTATTAACTTTGCACAAGGCATTATATTGGTAGATCCTCTACAGAAAAACAACAAACATGCATCCAGTACTGTGAAGAGTCAGATTTTGTAACAGTTAAACAACCACTTATGCATGACAAAGATATTTCTAATAAATAAGATGCAGATTTTTTAAAAAACTATGAGACTGGTGGTTGTAAACTGCTAGGATATACTCCTCAATTAAATTCACAAGTCTTCAAAGATAAAGTGCCACTCCAGCCTGTAAATATGTCATTGGTTTAATTGAGAATAAGGTTTGCAACATAAAAGTGAAAGTGGAATCTTGAAAAAGGGAGCACTTTTCTTGAATACATACACCATCTCAAGATTTTCTGCTTCTGATGTCATTACTTAACTGTATGAGTACCAGGTAAGTCAGATAAATAAACTGGACTCTAATATTAGTGATACCATCCCTGTCCTATTCAACCTTTTTGGGCTCATTCACCTGGAGGATTGCCTCCTTCTTGGTGACATATTTTTTTTGTTCTGATCCTCAGGTCATTCCAGCCTGCATCCTTCCATCTTTATCTTGACCTTCCTGTTTTACCTTTTCTGTTTTCATTGTCATCAGTCTTCTTACTCCTATTCCCTTCTTCCATTTTGTGGGACATTCCCTAGCCATCTCAGCCTGACAGCTTGAGCACCTTCCTTGTTGTTCAACAACATTACCTTATGTTATCACATAGTTGTTTATTTCCCTCCAAGACATCCAATGTCCACTGTAGAAGCTACAGTTTTCTCAAGTGTGTTTTCATCATTCTTCCTCATTACCTACGTGGCCATTTCATGAGGGCAACATCTGTTTGCAGCCTACCAGAGGAGAAAATGTTTTCACGTGAGACAAATGGTGAGTGTTGTCACTTGTTGCAAAACAAATCCGGAAAAAGGTTCCAAGGATAAGAGGTGCTATCATAAGAGCCATACTGCTGTCAGATAGCTCTTTACTTTCAAGTTCCCTGGCACCTTTTTAATATATGTAATTCTTGAATTATTTCCCCTTCCTTCCCACTTTAACCCTTACTCTTACTTCTGTTTCAGTTTCCTTCCTCATTTTATATAAATACCAGCTGTTTCAATGTCTCTACCTGACTTATGGATCCTTCACCACCATGCTTTCCCATCTTCTGCAACTCACCATTATTTCTGATTTTCTGGTATTTATTTTTAGATCATCTTTTTCCAAGTCTTTCTACCTACCTGTTCTTCTTTTCTGCAAGTCTACTATCTCTGCTGCTATTAAATTATCTAGTAGCTGTTAAGCCTGTCCATGTCTCTGCTCAGCACATCTACTGGTAAAATGAAAAGGACTGAGCTTAGTGCAGAAGCTTGAGAGAACTCAACCTTGACGTCAAACTCTTGTGTCATTCCCTAGGCATTCTGACTAGTATGATGGTCTCTACATGTTTCTTGTACTCACAATTTTTCCCCCCAATATTTCTTTTGGATGCAAGCACTGGTATATCTTCTAGGAACCTAGCCAATAGCCACAGACGAGTGTTAATTTCTACTTGTAAGAATTCTCAACTGATTGGCCAGAGATGGGGAATTTTCCAGGGCTTGTTCCCTGCAGGGCTCCAAGATGGCTCACCTCTGGGTGGGCTATAGGAGCCAGTGCACATGGTCTCTCCCTCCTTCCCTCTTGGGGAGGGAGTAGAGACCTGTGGGATGTTGTATCCTGCATACCTGAGAAAAGTGTTCAGTCATTTACGTAAGATTGGGAGGAGGGAGATCTTTCTGGTGAGAATCCAATCTAACTTCTTGCAGAAGACCTAGCTCCCTTCCACAAAAAAATGTTTCAAATGGCTGTACAGTCTCTTTTTGTGCCAGGAGAAAAGTTTTTATTCTGGCACAAACGTAATGCATGTTTCTAGCCAATACTTTCTCTAATCTGATAAATACATGACAGCATTTCTTATTCCTCTTTAGGAGCCTTTGTTCCATCAGTCTCATCTCATGTGTTGGTCCCACACCATATACAAATCCAAACTAGGTTTCAAATGTTTGCTCTTTTTTTTAGTTAGTTACCCACAGTCCTCCCAAATCCTTATGTCGTATGCTCTATAAAACTTTGTCCCCTTTATTTCCACATCTTAGCACACCGCCATTTAACTCTTTTTTGTTTGTTTGTTTTTGTTTTTTCTGGTCCCAGTCCCAATCAGATTCTGTCTTCATACCAAACTTTCTTTAGCAATCTGCAAGTCTACTTATTCATTTTCTCTCCTATCTCTTTCAGTAAGAAAGATTTCTGGTGCATTGCTCGTTCCACCAGAATTCAGTTCTCCTACAGCCATTTTTTTTTCTCCTCATTCTGGTTCCACTCTTTTCCTAGAAAATCTGTTTCTCTTCCTTTTGATGTTCAGCAGTTTTGCAAATTTAGTCTTTCCATAAGTTCTTGATGTCCTTTCCCATAACTAAGATTCTCATCTTTATTACTTATCAGTCCTATGTTCTTCACAGTTCTTGTTGCTTTTCCCATCTTTCCCTTTTCTATATTGCTTTTCTCCTTTCCATTGTCTTTAACACATCATTCTTTCTCTGTTCTTTAGATTTTGCACCAGCTTTTTATATTTCTTGTTAACAGGTTAATATTATTCCTTGTAAAGAAATAAGATCAAAGTGTATGTGGAAGTTACATTTATAAATCAACTGAGTAAGTCTCCTTGACTCATTGTCCAAAAGAATGGTCATAGATATTCCTTGTCTTGCTAATAAATTTAATGTGCATCCTGTCTCAGTAGTGGACTTTTTCTCCTAATTCCTTTTCCTAGAAAATCAAGTGGGACTTCTTCCCATGCATCTTCATAGATTTTTTTCTTTGGAAATCCATTTATGTGCGAGTCTAATACTAACAAACTCTTCCTTGCATTACCTGTGATGTTTCCCTCAAAACAGTTGGGGAATATCTAAAATGAAAACACAACAGTCAGTATGAGGGAAATGTGCTTTCTGCCATTTCTATTCACCTTTCTTAAAAAGAATAAAATGAGTCCTCGGGCACGTACAGCTCTTTCTGACATCAAAGGTTCTGTCTGATGGCAGAATCTTCCTGTTTAACACAGAAAGCTGTCAATCAAATACCATTTGTATATTCTTCTAAAGGCAACAGAAACTAGTGGTTAAAGCAGATTGTTTGCTTCAACAAGACTCCTATTTTTAGCTTGCTGCTTCTGACTTGTATGCGGCTTATTGTGCGGCTTTAGGCAAGTCACTTCAGTCTTTTCACTTTTTTTTTTTACTACCAAAAATAATAGACCTATTCTTCTGTTGCAGAGAACTCGGAAAGACCAAGTCAGAATGTTTTTGGCACTTTTTGAAATCTCTTGGTTTATCGTGTGAATCGGCTTGTACATTGGATGGTGCTAACGTTGTGTGGCACCCCACAGCACACTTGCTATGGCACCCTGGCTGAGAACCATGGTTATAGACTGACTAAATCAGAGAGCTTTCATAAGCAGCAGCTTATTTCATCAGATGCTATCTGATGAAGCCAAGGATTTCATAAGTATACATTTTAAACTTCTGTTTCAAAATGTCTCTCAAATAGCTAATCTGGGAACCCCTCTAAGGAAGCTGTCTCAAAACAGAACGCCTTGAAATATCAATACAACTGCCAATATAATTAAATAATTGAATAATAGACCATTTTGTGAGACCTAATACAGTTTATTCACTCCCAGGTAAGTGGCAATTAAGAGTTGTTGGGTTATAAACATTTAAACTGGTCATCATGCAGATTGTCACATTCCTTCTGTAAATTTCAGTTGTTTTTTTTCTAAGGTGAAAAAATGTTCAAGTGCAAATATGACCATAAATTATTATACCATTGTTACTTGAACCTTACCATGAACCTAATTGTAATATAAGTAGAAACCAAAAATCTGGGATGGGTTTTTTGCACACACTTCTGAAGTAGCTGGTGCTCACTACCTTAGGACAGTAGGATCCATCTTGGGTGGCAGTTTCTAACACACTATGTCCACCAAAATGAATTGTAGGGGTACAATGTCAGTTTACATGCATTGTTGTTGATCAGAAGTAATCATCTTAGTTCTAAACTATATAGAAAATATATGATTATCATGAAAGAACATCTATTCCCAAATTTTCTGTATCCAGCTGCAGTCTGCTGTATGTGTCAGGCTTCATTTGTTAATGATGCTGTTTGTCTTAAGTGACCCAATGTCCTGACTCCTCCAAACTATATCTTACATAGGTGTATTTATTACTTTGGACAGCTGAAGTGAAACTGATGAGATTCTTTCTTATTAAGAGGGGAAAAGGATATTCAAGGTCACTTAAATGATCTGCTATGGTATTCAAATATTTCTATGCACTACATGAAATGATTTTTCTTTGAGCCTTGCTCTGGGGGGTTGTCATATTTTAGTCTTCCACATTTAGAAAACCTGAGTTTACAGAGGAATGATAAATTTGCCTTTTTAGAATATGCTCCAGTTAATGAGGAATTCATTAAGACCTCCCTTCAATGCAGACCATACAGATAAGCAATTGCTGATTAATTTTGTCCTGACCTTAGATGATAAACACATTCCAGCAAATTAGATTTTTTTTCTCTCTTGCTAATTATTAATATCTCTGATTAAAATACTGTACACACACACTTATCATATACCCTCATGTTGATCAGCTATTCACTCTTTAGATCAGCAGTTACTATCTAGTTAATTAGAACATGAATGTAAAGCATATATTTTTCAGAATAGAAAAGCATTTATTCTTCAGGGTGATCCTTCCCACTCCCAGTCTTGCTTTTCTACAGTTTTGAATGCAAATCTAGGACATCAAGTGTAAATGAGATCTGAAAATAAGTCATTTTTTTGGAACGGCAAGGGAAAGAATACTGATTGAATCAACTGTGTGCAGGAATATAATGGTTACATGCAACAAGCAGCTTGTCTATTCCTTCCCTAGGCCAAACTCCTCTTAACCAATCAGTGAATCCTCTTACTACTTTCCAGTGCTCCCCTAGAATGCTGTGTTGCTGTCTAATTGTCAACCTAAAATCTTCCCCACCATTCTTTGAGGACTAATGTGAATAGAATTACAAAAATATATAGCATATGAGAAATCCTGTGCAAATAATCAGCAAGTTGGTTAACTTTCATAATGAAAAACATCACATGCTGTGGTTTAATGGCAATGTTTTGTTTGTACCTAAACTGTAAAAAGTGTTTGTGTAATGTCAACAAGCAGCAACCCTAAATCAGCATGTCTGGTGAAGAATAAAATCAAGTAAAAGTGACCTATGCTGCATCACTGACAGCGTGTTAGTATCTTAATACATTCTATTCAAAGCACTTCAGTTGTAGAACCACACTTTTGTTCTGCTCTGCTTGCTGTGAATTGTCTACATATGAATGGTGCTATCCTAATTTTCTTCTGATTGTGGCAACCTTGAAAGTCTGTATTGTCCACAGAACAGGTACAGCAAGCATGCCCATGTTTATGAGACACAACATAGAATCATAGAAAATTAGGGTTGGAAGGGACCTCAGGTGATCATCTAGTCCAGCAGTCTCCTTTTTAAGGTAGGAGATAACCTTTGGCATTTAAAAACAACCAAAGATCTACTGTGCACTGCTGCCTATTCCCTTCCCCCAGCCAGCAGGTAAGTCTGTGGGGAGGGAAGGGGGAGAGAGCAGGTCAAGGCAGAGGGAGAAAAAATTATTTGGGGACGCACGCCGCCTGGCTGGGGCCCTAATCAACTTACCCCTGCTCCTGCCTCTGTGGCACTGTTCCCTCACCATGGGGGCCTTGATTTAGCCCCCACCCTTCCCTCCCCCATGGACTGACCTGCTGGGCTGGGGCACACGCTTGCATGTACACAGGCACTCAGCCCCCGACCACGGCCTCAGATCAACTCCAAGAGGCTCCAAAATCTACCAGTGGATCGAGATCCACTGGTTCGGTGACCACTGATCTAGTCCAACCCCCTGCTCAAAGTAGGACTGTCTCCAGCTATATCATCTCACCTAAGTTTTTCTCTAGCTTGGTTTTGAAAATCTCCAAGAATGGAGAGTCTACCTCCACTCTGGGTAACATGTTCCAGTGCTTTACCACCTCCATAGAGAGAGAGTTTTTCCTAATATCTAACCTAAACTTCCCTTGCTGTAATTTGAGACCATTGTTCCATGTTCTGTCATCTGCCACCACTGACAACAGTCTAGCTCCATCCTTTTTGGTACCCCTCCTTCAGATAATTGAAGGTTATTATTAAATCCCCCTTCAGTCTTCTCTTTGCCAGACTAAACAAGACTGTTTCCTTCAGCCTCTCCTCAGAAGTAAGGTGCCCCAGCCTGCTAATTGTTTTTGTTGCCCCTAGCTGGATTCTATCCAACTTGTCTACATCCTTTCTGTAGTGGAGGACCCAAAACTGGACACAGTACTCTAGATGTGACCTCACCAGTGCTGAATAGAGTGGGGAAATTGCTTCCTTCAATCTCCTGGCAACACTCCTACTAATGCAGCCCAATATGCCATTAGCCGTCTTCAAAACAAGGTAACACTGTTAGCTTATCTAGCTTATTTTTCTCTGTAACTCCCGGGTCCTTTTCTGCAGACCTGCTGCTTAGTGACTCAGTCCCCAGCCTTTAGCAGTGTGTGGGATTGTTACACCCTAAGTGCAGGACTTTGCACTTGTCCTTATTGAACCTCATGAGATTTCTTTTGGTCCAGTCCCCCAATTTGTCAAGGTCTCTCTGAATCCGAACCCTACCCTCCAGCATATCCACTACTCTGCCCCCCGAGCTTTATCATCTGCAAGCTTGCTGAGGGTGTACCACATCCCATCTTCCAAGTCATCAAGGAAAATATTTAGCAAAACCAGCCCCAAGCTGACCCCTGGGGCACTCAACTTGAATCTGGCTGCCAACTAGATATCGAGCCATTGACTACTACCCTCTAAGCCCTATGACCCAACCAGTTTTCTATGTGCTTTACAGACCATTCATCCAACTTGTACTTCCTTAGTTTACTTGTGAGGATGTTGTAGGAGACTATCAAAAGCCTTGCTAAAGTCAAGGTATATCGCATCAACTGCTCTTTCCACATCCACAGAGTCAGTCCTCTCATCATAGAAGGCAATCAGGTGATAGCCAGAGGCCCTGCAGTCACATCAGCCAACTCCCTCAGCACTCCTGCATGCATCTCATCTGGCCCCATGGACCTGTACCTGTCCAGCTCTTCTATATAATCCCTAATCTGTTCTTTCTACTGTTGGCTGCTCATTTCCTTCTGAAAATATGCTACCAGAAACAGTAGTCTGGACATACTTCAGCCTTTTCTCCATCCTCTGTTGCTAGGTTTCCTCCCCCATTTAGTAAAGGACCCACACTTTCCCTGTTCTTTCTCTTATTGTTGACCTACTTCTAGAAACCCTTCATGTCCCTTGCTAGCTGCAACTCCAATTGTGTTTTGATCTTCCTGATTTCATCCCTGCATGCCCGAGCAATGCCCTTATACTCCTTCCTACTTGTTTGTCCAACTTTCCACTTCTTGTAAGCTTGTTTTTTGTATTTTAGCTCACTGAAGAGTTTCCTGCTAAACCAAGCTGGTCTTCTGCTATGCTTGCTAGTCTTCCTGTGCATTGGGATAGTTCATTCCTGTGCCCTCAGTAAAGTTTCTTTAAAGGACAGCCAGCTGTCCTGGACTCCTTTCCCCTCTCAGACTGGCTTCCCAGGGGATCTTGCCAATCAGTTCCCTTTGTGAGTCAAAGTCTGCTTTTCAGAAGTCCAGGGTCTATACTCAGCTTTTCTCCTTCCTTCCTTCCCTCAGGATCCCAAACTCAATCACCAAGTGGTCACTGTGGCCCAAGTTGCCATTCACGACTCCATTCCCCACCAATTCTTTCCTGTTTGTGACCAGCAGATTAAGAAGAGCATGGCTTCTACTTGGCCTCTCCAATACTTGCACCAGGAAGTTGTCCCCCAAATTCTCCAAAAACTTTCTAGATTGC
The DNA here is from genome assembly GCF_000455745.1 of Alligator sinensis. Classification (NCBI taxonomy): domain Eukaryota; kingdom Metazoa; phylum Chordata; order Crocodylia; family Alligatoridae; genus Alligator; species Alligator sinensis. Next base: position 168,922 of record NW_005842697.1, read on the forward strand.
CTGTGCACTGCTGTATTTCTCTTCCAGCAGATGTCAAGGTGATTGAAGTCTCCCAAGAAAACCAGGTCCTGTGATCAGGAAAGTTGTGCTAGCTGTTTGAAGAAAGCCTCATTCACCTCATATTCCTGGTCTTGTAGTGTATAGCACCTACCATGACATCACCCTTGTAACTCTCCCCTCTGATCCCAAACCAGTTAGACTTTCAACAGGTCTATCTCCAGTTTCATACTGGAGCTCTGAGCAATCATACAGCTCTTTTACATAGAGTGCAAGTTCTCCTTCTCTTCTCCCCTGCCTTTCCTTCCTGAACAATTTAGACCCGCCCATTGCAATGCTTCAGTCCTTTAAGCTATCACACCAAGTCTTTTTTGTTCCAATCACATCATAGTTCTATGCCTATGCAAGGACTTCCTGTTTGTTTTGCAGGCTCTGTGCATTTGGGTACAGACTCCTGAGGTAACTAGTTGATTGCCCTGATTATTCAGGAAGAATGAACAACTTCCCTGTTGCCTGCTCCTGCTTACACATCCTCCAAGTCACCCACTTCCCCACTTACCTCAGGGTTTTAGTTTCCATCCCTTGGCAAACCAAGTTTAAAGCCCTCCTGATTAAGTTAGCAAGCCTGTCTGCAAAGATGCTCTTGCCTTTCTTTGTCAGGTGGATCCCATCTCTTCCTAGCAATCTTTCTTCTTGGAACAACACCCTGTGGTCGAAGAAGCTAAAGCCCTGATGGTGGCACCATCTGCGCAACCATGCATTGATCTGCAGGATGTGTCCACTGCCTGGGCTGTCTTCTTGACAGGCAGGATTGAGAAGAATATCACCTGCACCTTTGTCCTCTTCACCCTTGCACCCAGAGCCCTGTAGTCACTTTTGAACTGCTCAGGGTCTCCCCTGGTAGTATCATTAGTGTCCACATGGATGAACAGCATAGGGTAGTAGTCAGGGTTGGATGAGTCTTCTTAATCTTTCCATGACATCTCACATCTGGGCTCTAGGCAAGCAGCAGACCTTCTGAAACAACAGGTCAATCTGGCAAATGGATGCAGAAAGGAGTTTTGTAACTACAAATACCCATCACTGCTTGGTGGCAGTAGTCTCAATCTTTCCAACCTTGGGGATGCCTGGCCTGGCTGCCCCCTCCAAAGGAATATGCTCCTCCTCCTTTGTTGCTAGGGCTCCAGATCTGTTCACCAGGCAAACTGCTGCAGGTGGAGATGAAGATTTCTGCTTGCTGCCAGAGGTCACAAGCCTCTAGTTTCCACCTTCCTGGGAGTCTATATCCTCTTTCTTGTCTAGCACTGCCTATGGCAATCCTTCCTCCACAGTCCTAGAGATCTCTTCCAGCATCAAATCAATGAAATCTTCATGGCAGAGGATGCTTCGGAGCCTTGCCACCTCTTCCTGTAGCTTTTTTGCCTGCTTCCTGAGGGACACTATCAGGAGGCACCACTCACGTTGCAGGCACTCCCCCAAGATATTAAGGAATGAGAAAAGTAATTTGGGCTTTGTTTTATTCAGGCTTTGCATTTTATACTGACATGTTCAGTTCTGGTAAGGGCTTTGGTGTCCTAGTTGCTTGTCTGTTAGGAAGAGAGATGAGATCAACTGTTTCAAACTGGCCAAAAGAGTAGTTCCTGTGCAAGCTTTACCACAGAGGTCCCACAATAAAACTCAGTCTTGATGTACAAAACCAGTCCTAGACCGTTGTCACATCAATTTAGCCAATTTATGGTTAATTTTGAATATTTAAACTCTGGTTCTTGGAGAATAAAAAGTAAAGTAACAATCTACCGAGGCATTTTCTTTAATCCTGAGGGAGCCTTGTTCAAATCCAAATAGCCTCTAATATCAAGCTAACTTAAATAGTATTTGCAGAATAAAAATGAGATCTAATAAATTCAGGATTGCAGGTAACTTCTTCTTAGGTCTCAATCCTTGCAGATGCTAAAGCCCCCTAGGATATGCAAAGCACTCACTATTCACCAAAGAAATCATTGTTAACTGCCAGTGCTCAGCACCATTGTCCTATTACTAAGTACGTTACAAGAATAAACCCTTGATGACAGTTAATCTATTTAGATTCTAATTTTTTTAGATACTACTCATCAGCCATAAAGGAAGCGTTAAGTTTTTTGAAATGTGAAATGTATAAATATAGAATCAACTAAACAGTGTTTATGATTGAGAAGGCTGATGAGACACAGGGGCTAAATCTTTAAAATAATTTCTTAATAATAATAATGGGAAATTTTATGTCTAGATCACATGAATAAAACATAAGTTTGTTATTAAACAGCTATGCTAACTATGCTTCCTTAATATTGCCTTTGATGCATGGAAGTGTGAAACTGAAGAGCTATTAATATTCATTTAAAGGGTTTATATCTACCCTTTCCTTAAATTGTCTGATAAAAACGATGGTGCTGAAAGTTGAAAAAAAAAAAGAAAATGAAAAATGTTCATCCACTGTCTGTATCCCTCTTTGTGAAGGTCTCAGAATTGTTTTTCATTTGACCTTTTTCTCCCATGAAATAAACTAATATTCTCTAATATGTAATGCACACACACATACATGAATATAACTCAACAACTGAGTGAAAAAATAAAGAAAACGTAGATGTATTTTACTGACAGAAAAAGAATGGCAATACTGCAGATGGTCTCTTTCTTGTACAATGTACCTAATACAATGCAGTTCTCTTTTATTTAATTCATAGTATAATTCTCTATTGTTCCACAAGAATATCAAAATATATTTGAAGGTATTGTATGCATATGGTGTGTGTTCTACAATGCTCACACAAAGACCAGATTAATGATAAAAGTTGAGAAAGTAGAATCCTGTCACCTGAAGTCCCTTGACTAATCAAACAGGATGCAGTCCAGTTTCCAAAAAAAATGTAAAAAGAAAGGCATGAGCAGTCTGAAATCAACTGAGATTGTGTGGAGCCCTGTGCTTAAGACTGGCAGGGATTTCAGGAATGTGAGAGCACACCACGACTGTGAAGAGTTCAAGGACTGAAGGAAATTGGGGACTGAGCCAGCTCAGGAAATGGTAGTGACTGGAATAAAGGGCCTCAATGGGGCAGTAATTTGGGGGCATTGACAATAATGAAATGGACCGAAAAACATAATGAAGTTTTCAACCTAAACTTTTGAGCAGAGGACTACTAGTATTATTGACATTATGTGCTGAAGTCTTTGCATAAACTCCAATATATTGAGCAAAGAACCTCAAGTTTTACACTTGGCCTGTTTTCTTGCTCTACTCTAGACGGGTTAGTAACAGAAATTGTATAACACTATTTGGCTTGTCTGACCAATTGCATTTGGCCACCATAACTCAAAAAGTAGATTTAGAATTTCTACTATTTGAAAATAATGGATCCATATGATTTTAAAATTATTTTTGAGCAAATATGTGTGAAGGAAAGGTGGGTTCTCAGTACCTATACCAAGAACCAAAAGAAGAGACCTGATAAAGAATGTCTTTCATTCAGAAGCTTGTCTAACTCTATCTATGCATTTGGTGCAATCAAAGGCAACACTCTAAGATATCCTTACCGCTTACAAAAAAAGGTGGCCTACATCAGGGATCTGATTATTTTTTTTATCAAGAACTTTGGTGTTATATTGTTGTAAAAGGAGATATTTAGATATTTTAAAGGAGAATTAGGACCTATATTTGTGACTCACTTGTTCAGATGTAATTAGTTTATGTAGCTACTTTTACAAAGTATTTTCAGATCAACAATTCTTTTGTTGTCTATTAAGAAATCTGCAATAATATTATCATACAACATACATGCCAATATAGATTGCATTGATAAAAATATCCAATTAATATGAAATTTGATCATTCTCCCTCATTTCTCTTGGATGGCTGCAGTTTAGAGTGAAAAGCCTTGGCATCTAGAAATATTGAAACTTTCTCCATTAGTTCGCTTGTTCAAAATCAGTTCAGCTTACCAATAACTTAAAGAAAATTAGTATTTAGTTGCAATTAATTGAAGACCTGGGGGGTTTCCAAAACCAAGTAAGGTTTAGTTTCATATTACATCTAATCTTAGGCATCATCTTTCATCATTTTTGCTGTTCTTGTCCATTTCTATTGGCATGTTTTTTTGTTTTGTTTTGTTTTGTTTATTTTCCCTGAAATCATTTTGGTACTCGGTTGGGTTATGCTGGATATGTATCTACAGAAAATCTCATCACTACAGCCAATACTTTGCTGGCAGCCTCAGCAGAAAATCCAAGATTGAATATCTTGAACACTGATTGACCTTTTCTTCCTCAGAACTGGTACCTCAGAATTGATTGTTTTTAATGTTTTTACACTTGGTATTTGTTTAACTTTAGGTCAGTAGTAAAAATAGAATTGGCATTTGCTTTTTTGGATTGGGACCACTGTGAAAAAATATATACTTCTGTTATCACTGCTTATTTTGTAGATAAATGGAGAGCTTCAGGACTGTCAATCCAGAGTTGCCCAGAAGAGCTAAATTATTTGTTATAAAATGAATTTAATGGAGAGACATGAGTAAATACCCTTTAATCTTGGCTTCTAAAAATGTAGACCATATCTACAAAAACACACATTTGGGGTTCTAATAACAGTTAAAATCATTTCAGCTATTTCTATATGATTGTTGACCTAATCTGAGGGTGTGCAGGAAGGAGATAGGACTAAAATGTTTCCTATGGATCTTTGGAGAATTCTAGGCCTAGGCCAAACTCTGAAGTTCCTCTAGCAAAGTATGTTCCTGGCCACTTTGCTGTTGGCTATTGATTTGCTGGCTGCACCCTAGGGTTTTGCTAGGAAGCTACCAGAATACAGAAGATCATACACTTTCGTGAAATGAACAGCATTAAAGTAATTATATTTTCCAAGAATTTCTAACTATGGTTTTAGAGAAACATGCAGCTTTATGTACCTGTTTGTTTTGCACTCCCCCCACATGTATTGTCCTTACCCACTGAAGCACTCCCTAACCTTGCTGCTTCTATACAGAACAGAATGAGATGGACAAAGAGCCTTGCACCATGAGCCACAAAATGTTGATCTGCTTCATACTAGTTTGCAGTTGCACCTTCAACTTGAGTGGCACATGTATTGGGGGGACATGTGTTGAGAGCCACACCTTAATGGAACAGGAGCTGTGTTATATGGATCAAGAGATAATCCTGCCCTGCAGTGGTGCAATTTTGAGCTGCACAAGGAGTGTTTTAAGCCACTTAAAGGAATTAAGATACAGACAATCCAGGGGTTAAGAGCTCCAGGAGCTGCCCAGAATTAACATGAAACAAGGCCCAAAATGAATTGCATCTTAAATCTCTTTTGTTGTTTTAATGTGATTATAGTTTTACAGCAGAGTTGAGCACCACAGGCATTTTTACCTTAACAAATTTGTACTTTCAGCAAACATGTCATGTAATCTGTCAAACACAGTATTTATTTGACTTAAGTGTTGAAAACTTGCTCTCTTTCTATTAAATGTTTAGTTACAATTAAATCTACCTATTTAATGCTGTAGTTCTTCTGAAAAATGGGGCATTGTGATACTTTGTCCCTATTTTGTCTAGCATTATTCTTGGATTTTCTTTTCACAGAAATCAGTACAACCATATATCATTCAGAGGATGGACTTCAGCTAAAGGGCCATTATAAGAAAAGAAGGTCACATGTCAAGAAAGTCAGCAATCCAAACTGTTCAGGTGGTTGAATGCCATTCAGACATCACACTTCAACGCTTATCCTTTATACAATAGTGTCATATTTATATAGTGTACTGTTAGATACTTTTACAGTCTGGCCATGAGCTGGGTATGAGTTTTCTATAAGAAGTGGTAGAAAAGTAATCACATAACATGGAAAATCTCTGCAGTAATTTCTCCATTTTTAAAATTTCCCCTTACTGTTACCTGTGCTTGTGGAGGAGTCTTATTATTTCATTATTTGCCCTAATGCTTCAATCAAGGTTTTGATGGGACACTGCAATATTATCCTTACTATTTCAAGTTTTGTCCTTCTATATTATTTTGAAGTTAGTTTCTGCATAAGAAATCAGACACAGCAGTGACAAGTATTCAAGAGATCAGTGAGGCAATATTCACTTTAAGTCAAAAAACTTATTTCTACACTTTTTTTTTTAAACTGGCATATCTGACAGCTTTCTCTATTTCTAAATATAAATAGATTGATTATTGTTTACATCATGGTTTTGTTACTTGAGCACTGTGTGGTGTAATTGTGCCTTAGTACTATGAGAATTTGGGCCAAAGTAATATAAAGCTAAATAAGGGTTGATGTTTCAACATCAGAGAATTATGTCTGTAGAAATTAATCAGAAGTGTGGTATTCCTTATTGCAATTAAATCCTAGATTGTTTAGTCTGTTTTAGGTATCTCTTTTTTTTTAATGTGAAAAGAAAAAGTCTGATAAGAGCTTTTTTGGGTGGGGAGGGAGAGGGGGGTGCCATCATATTCCAGCTAGCCATCATGATTCTCATTATTCCTGGAAGTTTTTGAATGAGCTCCAACTACGTGTTTTGAAAAGCAGAATGATTAATATCCCAGCAAGATCTAAATATTTGTAATTTATCCATTTTTGATGGACTGTCACCAAGAGATATTTTCAAAGGTCAATGCAGCAGGTGAATACAGAATTAAATAGAGGTTATTCAGAGGATAATCAGAGGGTATATGAGCAGGTTAAATTTATATCAATGAGTGATAAAACACAGGAGGATATTATTTAATTTTCAGTAGAGATTATAAATGGCTCCAAAACAATGAATATGATTGATGACTCTGTTTTGCAGTTGTGTGTTAAAAACAAAATAAGGAACTTCAATTTAAGCATGCAGTTTGGACCCATGAAGTTATCACAAAAAATTGATAAGAAGTATTAGAACAATTTTACAAATTTAATTTATTTTTATCCACACTTCTGATCTTTTAAGCCATGAAAACAATTGTTAAGCAGGCATCAAAAAAAACTTACCAGAATAGAATCATTTGGAACAGAAGCATATATGAATAAGCATATGGCAAATAGCTGTATACAGTCAATGGCAGAATAATGTTATGTGCATCTATACTATTACACATAAGCACAATTTGTACTTTGTGTCATGATGTGACATTGGACACTGGGGAAAACTATTTCAGTGGTATTTTCATAATGATTTGCAATTCTGAGATTCAGGTTTTCCTTGGAAATTAAACCTATAGTCCTTGACTCAAATAAATGAGAAACTCCATTGTTATCACCATGAAAACCGTGGAATTTCATCCAAACTTTCTAACCTGTTTTGCAAGGTTAATTTGACTACATCAAATGACAAACGTTAACTAGATATGCCCTTTGAGGTACTGAGTCTCTTTCTGTGTATGAGGTTTTTATAAAGTGTTCATTACTTCTTTAAAACCAGCTAAGTAGGAATAGGCCTATAATTACCTAGTTTTGCACATCAAGCATAACAAGTTTTCTTTTAAGTCTCTGGTTATTGCAGCTGGATCAAACAATGCATTAAGTGACTTCTTTACCTATTTATTGTATCTAAGCACTGATATAGATTCTAAGTCATTGCTAAAACCTGCATCATATCTTGTCACATTGTAATTTTAGTCTTGCATAACATGTCATGATATTTCATATGCTGTTATTTAAATCATATTGCTTCAAACCCCCTTTGACTGTGAGGGGTGCATAGACCTAAGGGGTCTCTTTTGGGGCAAGTTCTGTAACTAGGCCAGTGATTCTCAACCAGGGTGTTGAGGCACCCTGAGGTGCCAGGATATCTTTTGAAGCATGTTGCATGAAGTGTGGGGGTATGCTCAGGCTCTCCCTGCTACCACTTCCTGGCTTCTATGTAAGGAAATAAGCACTGAAAATAATTAAATACTTTTCAAAATAGGGTGCTGCCCAATTCACAGAAGTTTTGGAGGGGTGTCTTGAGTCTAACAAGGTAGAAAATAACTGCACTAGGCAAATAGGCTAAAAGGCGGGATGGGTGTTTTTTTTCCTTTTCCTCCTCCAAGCAGTCACTAATTGTGTTTTTCTGCGACTCGTGCTTAAATAGTTACATAGATAATGTACCTTTCTTGGCATGGTAGATTTGTACCTTGTAGACTAGTAATCCTCAACCCCTTTGGGCTTGAGGCACCCCTCTATTACTTGTGAAATGAGTGGCACCCAATTTCAAAAAACTAATTGATATATTACAGTGCTTATCTCTCTGAAGAGGGGATGGCCAGTGGGTATGGGATTGGTCAGGCAGGGATAAGCCTAAACTTGCATTTACCTGCTTAGCTTATCTGCTTATTATCTCCTCACACCTTGCAGCATCCTTCAAAGGATCTGGTGGCACCCCAGGATACTGCAACACTGGTTGAGAATCAATTGTATGGACCCGGATAGGCAATGTTTTTTGGGCGGAGTGCCGAAAAAAACAGTGTCCACCTTGAAAGGTACCAGAGTGCCAGCATGACAGAAAAACAAAATGAGGGTGGGGGGGTACACAGCAGGATGCACTGCATGTTAGTAAACTATTGTTGTATGTAAAGTAAATAAGTTTTTAAAATGCTTAAGAAGCTTCATGTGATCCTTGCCCTTGCTTTTCCTTGCTGAGTTTTCCAATGTCCGGCTCATATTTGGCAGCCAGGGTGGGGAGAAAACTGGGTCCAGGGCAGGGAGGCAACTGCGGCCAGCACTGCACCTGCTGGAGTCAGCGCCGGGGTGGTGGCCAGGGCCAGCACTGTGCCCACTGGAGCTGGGGCCAGGGTGGGGAGGGGGCCGTGGCTGGTGCTGCCAAGTCTAGGGCCAGGGCCGGTGCTGTGCCCATTTGGGCCAGGGCCAGGAGGCAGCACTTTCCCACCTGGGGGTGGGAGGTACACATGCGTGCATGTGTGCCAATTAAAATTGTCTTGTGTGCCACCTTTGGCATGCATGACATAGGTTGCTGACCTCTGCTATAGACTACCTATATCAGGGATGCATAACATAGGCATGTCACAAAGTGCAGGAGACTAGAGTGGATCCTTTTGGCTTATGCTTTGAGGATATAAACATTTAAGGTCTCATTCAAGGGGGTCCTGATTTGATCTGAGTCAAAATCTGGGATAAAGAGGAGTGGAATAGCCTTTTACACAAGTAGCTATTCCAAGCTGCATCGCTGTCCCTCTGATAGGCTCTAATAGGCTTGTCCCTGGAATGAAGGTCATTAACCTGAATTACCTGGGACTAGTTTACAGACATACACAGCATTGATCAGAGGAGAAAAAAAAAGGACTTTTATGGCTGTAGGATCCTGAAACAAAAGTCTTTTTTCCAGGAGAAATGAGATGTCTGTTTACACCTTGAAGGATAAATCAAATTGCATAGTGGAGAGTGGAGACTAAAATTTGGCTGGGTCAGTTGTACTTACTGTATTTATTTAAGTTGACCCTGAACTTAAGATGATCCCCAATAAATAGATTCTATATATGGAAAATTTATAAATTTATTATAATTTTCCAGGTATAGAAACTAATTATTGGAGGGTTGTCTTTAAATTAGTTTCCCTCCCACTGCTACAGCAGGAAAAGTAGCAGCTGGGGGGACCAGGTGAGTCAGTGCCCTTTCCCTCCCTCCCCACCTGCTTCTTCGCCTTCTATCTCTCTCCTCCACCACTGGCACCCTACTATCCCTAGCTCCCTGCAGCCTCTGCCCATCTCCCCCTCTCCCCAGTCTCTGCTTCTTCCCCCATCCTGGAACTGATCTGGGCCTGACAGTAAGGGAGGAAAGGTTCAGAGGGGCAGAAACTGAAGGAAATTGGAGGTGGGGGGAGCAGGAGGATGCAATGGGTCTGACTCTGGCCTCAACCTAGGCTCAAGGCCAGAATCAGAGCTGCAGCAGATACCTGCTTCCCCCCTCCTCTTTGTACTTAAATCTAAGATAAGGGGCTTTTCCCCTTATGCTAGTTGGGGGGAAAACCCCAGTCTTAGATTTGAGTAAATATGGTATGTACCTGCAGAGGAGCTGGATTTAGGCCCAAGTGCATTATTGTAAAGAGAAATAAAACAACATTTGTTAAAGAAACCAATATCATACAGTTAAAATTATTAATCTGACAAAGGATATACTGTAGCTATTTTGAACAGATAGAAAGGGTTTTTTTACACACACTTTCTTAATCTACTCCCAGCTGCCACCTGCCATTTTTAACAATTTTCCTTCAACATTTTCCAACCAGCTCTAGGAAACAATTACACTTAAAGCTGGTCAGGTATTTTTTAGCAAAATGGCTTTTCATGAGAAAAAGCTGATTCATCAAAACAGAAAATGTTTAAAGGATATGCTGAGGTTGACAAAATTTATTATTAGAAAAAAAACTGCTATGCATACAATGGTATTTATGATAGCAATGAGAAATCAGATGACTGACCAGAATAGGTTGGTGGTCAGGGGTAGCACTCATTGTCGAGGTCTTTGATTTGGAACAGAAGCTTGAACCTGAATTTCCTATATCCCTGAGGTGTTTTTACCTTGGGATCACAGTCTATCTCTGGTTTTCCACTGAAAAATTGCAACTCTCCCCCACCCTACTACCCTAGGGAGGTTCCAGGGTCCAACATGGCATAAAAATATTTAAAATCTCAAAAAAACCATTGTGAGAACAGGAAGGGTGCTACCAGCTTAACTCAAATGGTACAGCAATCTTACACAGATGTGTAACAGTGCCTGTGTGTAATTAGCTGATTTTTAGAATAGTGTGTTTTGATAAGATGGTATGTGCTTAATACACATGAATAAAACCAGTATTTCCACATGAAATTAAATAGATGTGCATTTACAGAATTGGTATATGTGTGTATGTGCTCAAGCTTTTTCACACTTGTTGCTCCTCAGTAAATGAAAAGAGCTACAGAGCTATTTGGTTTTCTTTTTAGGTATGTCAGATATTACATTTAGATTGACCCAAGTAAGGATCGGTTGATCCAAGTGCTGATCTGTACAGATGTTCAGGGAGATTAGATTGGACAAAGTTGTCCACCTGAAGAGGTGGACTAAGTGAGATTGGGAACAGGTTAGCCTGATCTACCAAACATCTGTACATAATTGGAGTACAGCCCTGGGACAAGGAAAGCCCAGCTGCTCATCTCAGCCCCATGGCAGTGCTCTTCCTACCCCTTCCTCCCTCTTGCTGGATGGTTTTTAGCCCCCGCACCAACCTGCCTCTACACACCTGCCAGCCCTCCCCCTCCTCCCCCTCTGACTTACTTAGATCAGGTTTTTGGCATGGCTCCTGGCACTGGTGAACATGTGCTCAAGCTGCCTTCTATCTACAAGCATGTGGCTTAAAGTAAGTTGTATGACTATAAACTAGGGACAGCATACACCCTTTATGTACTTTTGTAGTAACAGGTCTTTAAAAATAAAACATCCTCTGCTTCTTTCTCTTTAAAAACTAGTTGCAAGCAAGCAGCTGCATATAACATAGCATCTTCTACTTCCCCACTATCACTGAATGATAATGAGGTGCAGATGGTCTTATCAATGCCTGTGGACAGTTGGCACACACCAATTTTTGAATATCAAAAAGTAATTGTCTGGATTGCAAAGAGAGAAGCTGGAGATGATTCTAAGCTTCAATCATCACCACAGAAATAGACAAAAAAATCCTTTTTTCCTGTTTATTTTAGATGGTACCTTAAGTTATTCTAAGTCTAATCTCTTGTCCATAAATTGTATAAATTGGTGTTTAATATTATTAGGCCCCTTGAATAAGAAATACTGTCATAATCCAAGATACTATAATACCAACAGTACAACAATTTTCAGCTAAATAAAGGAAGAGTAGATATTGAAGGAATTACATACGCTGCCACTGGTGAAAAATTATTACAGGCAAGTCACCTTGTTTCTTCTCCAAAGAAGCTCAAATAATTTCAAAGCAGTTCAAAGGTATGATGGGTGTCACCTGGTTTACACCCTTTGCAACTCTCTTTGATGATTAATCCTTTGGGCACTAATTAAGTTCAAGGATGTTTTTATAAGCATTCAAGACATTCAAGCACATTCCCTAATTACTATGTTTTGGAAAGATGATAGCATATCCTACAGAGTAATTAGTCTTTAGTAGCATGTATTTAAGGGTAAAGGATCCATGCTATTGTAGGATAATACTTTCAAATAATACATATATATGTATTTGAAAGTATGTATGCGTTTGAAAGTATGTATATATATGCATATATATAGGTATGGGGATCAGGTACCATTGATAGACCTGCACAGGCTCCAAGTGAGCTGCAAAGTCCAGACAGCCATGCTTTGTGACTTCCTCTTCACTGATGACTTTGCATTATGTGCAGGCTCACAGGCTGATATGCAACATGGACCTATTCTCATCAGCCTGTGACAACTTCAGACTCGCTGTGGGCTTAACTCTGAGATGGTCAGGTGGATGAAAAACTGTCTGCAGGATAGGACCCAGAGAGTCATAGTGACTGGATCTGTGTCATCCTGGCAAGAAGTGGGCAGCAGTGTGCTGCAGGGCTCTGTGCTTGGTCCAGTACTTTTCAACATCTTTATTAACAATTTGGATGTGGGGGTGAGAAGGTTACTGGCCAAGTTTGTGGTCAACACCAAGTTATGGGGAAGTGTGGCCAGTCTTGAAGATAGGCTAAAGATATAGGTGGACCTAGACAGGCTAGCAAGTTGGGTGGATCAGAATCTTATGAAGTTCAATGTTGAGAAATGTAAAGTGCTTCACCTTGGGACAAGCAACCCCCAACACACCTACAGGCTTGGCGACACCAAACTGACTAGCTCCATGAATGAATGGGACCTGAGGGTAATAATAGACCACAGTATGAATATGAGCCAGCAGTGCAATGCTGAAGCCAGTAGGGCAAATAATACTCTGGCATGCATCAATCGATGCATCTCCAGCAAAACCAAGGAGGTGATTCTTGCACTCTATGCAGCACTGGTGAGACCACAGCTAGAGTACCGCATCCATTTCTGGGCATGACACTAACAAGGATTTGGACAAGCTTGAGAGAGTCCAAAGAAGAGCTACCCATATGATCAGAGTCTTACACAGCAAGCCATATGAGGAAAGGCTGAGGGATCTGGGACTCTTCAGCCTGAAGAAAAGAAGGCTGAGCAGGGACCTGGTAGCAGCTAACCACTATACTAGGGGAGTACATCAAGGGCTCGATAAGCAACTGTTCACCAGGGCACCATTGGGGAAAACTAGGAGTAATGGCCACAAACTCCTGGAAGACCAATTCAAGCTCAACATTAGGAAAAACTTCTTCACAGTTAGGGTGTCCAGACTGTGGAATAAGCTCCTTCCAGAGGTGCTTCAATCACCTACCCTGGAAATCTTCAAGAGGAGACTGGACAGTCACCTTGCTGGGATCACCTGACCCCCAGTTATCTTTCCTACTTGGTGCAGGGGGCTGGACCTGATGATACTCCAAGGTCCCTTCTGGCCTCACAATCAATAAATCTATGAATCAACATGAAGAAGACCGAAGTGATGTTTCAACCTGCACCTGGCACAGCACTACAGGAACCATACGTCTCACTTAAAGGTTAATAATTGTTGATGGTCAACAAGTTTGCCTCTCTAGGCAGCATGCTCTTCTGTGCTGTCCACATTGATGACAAAGTCAATGCAAGGCTAGCAAAAGCCAGCGTGGCTTTTGGTAAACTCCATAAGTCGATCTGGGATCACAGAGGCATTGGAATGTCAACAAAACTGAGGGTTTACAAAGTCGTCATTCTCCCAACCCTCCTTTTATGCCTGCAAAACCTGGACCATCTACCAGCATCATGCCAAGAAACTAAACCTCTTCCACCTGTCCTGTCTGCAAAAGATAGTAAAGGTTAAGTGGCAGGACAAGATTCCAGACACTGAGGTGCTCAGAAGGTCATCTCTCCCTAGTATCCACACCCTACTGAAATCAGTCCAGCTAAGATGGGTTGGACACCTTTCAAGAATGCCCAGCACTCACCTGCCAAGGAAAATCTTCTACGGCAAACTGTCAAATGGAGTTTGCTTTCACGGTGCACCAAAGAAGTAGTACAAGGACACCATAAAGGTGTCCCTAAAGAGTTTCAACATCGACTTGCAGTCATGGGAACAAATAGCTCATGACCATCCATCCTGGAAGTCATTGATCCAGAGTGCAGCACTGGACTTTGAGCAGCAGTACATGGCAGAGGCAGTGAGGAAGTGTGTGGCCAGGAAAATGAGGACCTCTTGTGTCCCATCCTCATTGATCTCTTGCCCCTGTTGCAGCAGATTGTTCAGGGCAAAGATTGGCCTTATAAGTCACTTGTATACCCACGTGACCTAGCTTCCACCCCCTCCTCTCTCTCTCTTCATGCTTTTCTTTCTCCTTTTTCCTCTCTTTCTCCCTTTCTCTTTACTCCCTCTCTTTTTCTTTTCTGCTTCCTTTCTCTCTTCTCCCCGCTCCACATTGGATGCAGTCATCTTTGCTTGTGAAGGACGAACAACCATACATATGCATATATATACATATATGTTTATTCTAACATAATAAAGGGCTTAGTCTATCTGCCTGTAATGCTTTTGTAGAACTATGATTGGTTACTGAAACAACTAATCAGAGTGCTCCAAGAGCATTACAAACAGCAGGTGGCAGCATGACGGAGCACCACCATGATGGCAGGAATGGAGGGGATGGAGCAGGGAGGCAAGGTGAGGATGGAGGGGGGGAAGCTTGCTAACCCTAGCCCCCCCCCACCCCCAGCCATGCTCCCTAGAGGGGAAGGAGATGGTGGGGTAAGGCCAGTAGCACTGGCTTTGCATCCCCCCCTTAGCCCTGCTCCTTGAAGGCAGCATGGGGTGCTGGCAGAGGAGGACAAAGGGGATAGTGGGACAAGCTTTCCCCCCAACCCCCTTGCTCCCAGGAGGCAGCAGCAGCATGGGTGGGGGTTAGGGTTAGTTAGCTTTCCCCCCTTTTCTCCCCCCCCCCCATCATTCTTGATGGGAAATTCACTAGTGTATATATAAAACTCCAAGAGGGAATTATTTGGGAGGGGAGGGAAAGGAAAGGGCATTTTATATCCTTTCTAATTACATCATGTATAAACTTAATTTTCATGTTTGCTACATTTAATTATGTAAGATACATTATGAGACCTACTCATTAAAAAGCTACTAAAAAGTGCAGTAGGATTACCATCTCCACAATAAATGGAAGACAGACTAAAAAGAAACAGGACAGTAAGACAAATCTGTCTTAAATTAACTCATACTCTAATTAGAACTCTTTAGTGAGAAGAATTGAGTCCATTTCCAATAAATACAGTATGACTCAGCTTCCCAAAAGTTTTCAGCCACATAGTAGGATTTCAAATTAGCTTATTCCTGGTTCAGCACTGATTTTTAGACAATTGAAAATAAAATGGACTTCAAGAACACAAGACTGCTCCCCAGTATTATAGGATAGACAGCGAAATCCTAAGGCATCAAGTAGTATCTAACACAAGTTAGATATGCTATGTTTCTAGACATCTATTAGTCTAGTCTAGAAACATGCATATCTAACTTGTCATGTTAGATACTACTTGATGCCTTAGGATTTCACTGTCTGTCCTATAGTACTGGGGAGCAGTCTTCTGTTCTTGAAGTTCACAAGGGAAGTTGGTAGAAAAACTGAAAATTGAGCCTATAACTTGAGAACCTCAACCACAGAACTATCCTTCTCTGCATACAGTATTCAGTACCCCTGGTAATTGTAAAGATGTGCCAGTAGTAAATAAAGTGAGCCAGTGATTTAACTGTAACTGAGAGAGGTCATCTTTAGTTTCTTTTTTTCTTGTTGTTTTTGACTTTACTTTTATTTTATGCATTCATTCTTTTTCACACATCTTTTGCATTCAGCCTTCTGCAGTTTCCTCTCTTGGGACATATTGGATGTATCTACATGGGCGTGCCACTCTATGGTAAGATAGCAATGTGCTTTGTTGCTGTACGGTGCCCTATAGTGCCATAGCTACCATGTGGGTCTACACGTGATCAGCAGCTATGTTGTTCTAGTGGCGCACTCCCACATTTTAGTGGGCTGCTATAGTAACATAGCGGTGAAATCTAACCAGTGGTTAGTGCACCTTTCTTTTCCAAAGGAAGTACTAAAGCATGGTGCCGTAGCAATGTCATCTTATGGCAATGTGTAAATGTGCCCAATGTCCTTCATATAAAGTGACCGTAGTCTATAGTCACACCAAGAAGTTAATCTGGTCTCATGGTCATAGTGGAAAGGCTAGCTGCCTCTCTGTGTCCATTCTAGTTGCTTTGAGGACAACCAGCATGGATCATGATTTTTCCAATTCTAGGGCTCATGAAAGTTGAATTAAAGTCAATCATGGGAGGTATCTGAGGTAAAATGAATATGGAAAGCAAGGCATGTTAGCCTATTTTTTTTTAACCCTGGTTTGACCCTGCAAATTTACCATTTGGTAAAGCCTTATCTCTTCTTTTTCTCCCTTGGAGTAAGTAGTTAGTTACCCTAAGGTTATAAAGGAGCCTTCCCCCCCCCACCACCTTTTTTTTTTTTGAATGGAGACAAGTCCAAGGATGTCCCTGGGTACATTTCCAGTGTGTACCAACTTTTTAATCATTCTTTCATTTCATTGGGCTTTCATACCTACCTCTACCTTCAACTGCTTGGGAACCTGTGACCAGCCACCGTGTCTAGGAGCTTTGTGAAACAAAGGCATTTTATTAAGCAGTTGGAAAAAAGAGGACAACGTTATTTTAAAACAGGAAATATACACATATACTTAGTCTTATCTAATCTTATGTTTAATCAGAAATTAAATTAAATCTGCTCTTCTGTACAGTGAAAGCAACTCAGTGGAACCCATCTTATGTTCCTTCCTAGTCACTTCTCACAGCATGCCTGCTGATACTCTTCTTCCACTGCTTGTCTGGAGGGTCTGTCTGACTTGCTTTGACTGGCACTGCCCAGGTTGATCTTTTCCAGCCAGTTCACCCTATACAGGAAAAGGTCCTTGTAATGGCTGCTCTGTTGTTTGGATGTTTAGACCAGTAACTTACAATCACTGGCCTAGTGACTATGGGAATCTACACAGGGAATTGCTGTCCAGTATGCTCAAGTGTTAATTTATAAGGCACTGATTGCTATGTGCTAAGTTTCCTGCTTGGGCTTTTTTTGTGAGCTGGATAAGTGAGGTAAATCCCACTGCCAGTAAATTCATAGCATCTATTCCTTTTCATGCATCCTTTTTAAAAAACTATTGAGGCAGCAGAATGGAACAGTATACACATATAAGGGCTGCTGCAGAAATTTTACTGGCATTTCAGTCCTCTTTTATTCCAAAGGTGAAGTGCTTATGCCTTGGAGGCTCAAACTGTGCAACTGTTTGCTGTTACATTGTAGATTCCATACTTAACTTTGAGTTTCTTGTATTATGCATTGTTGTAACACGTACCTGTTTTTATATTTCAGCAGAAAACTTGCTGATCAAGCACAGGAGGAAACAATAGCTTTACATTAATTTTGTAAACCCAAGCATAGACTTGATCCAAGAGAACACTCATCTCCAGCAGAGCACAAACAAGTTCAGTGAACCAGCATGGATGGGAGCTTGCCTAAAGGAGCAAGAAGTTTCCTGGTGCGAGGACTGGTTGTTCTGTTCTTTTGGAGCCAGTGATCTGCTTCAGAGCATAAGGTCCTCAGGGCTCCTGTAACTTTGTACATACCTTGTCCTATGTATCCACATAATGGACACATAGGAAAGAAGCATCTAGAAAGACAAGCTATAGCTCAGGTTGTAAAGCACAATAGTCACAAGCTTATTTAACAAATATAGGTTTTTGTTTAATGTTTAAGTCCTTACCTAAGCATAACTATATCTTTGCGTTAATTTCTCTGTAAATAGGTTGTCATAATGCTTTTCACAATGTAGTTATCAGTGCTTTTAGATTCTCCAGAAAGGTGCTCTCAGTACAGATTATTTGTTTATATGTTAATATTTTTGGTAATTTTGCAGCAAATATTGTTCAGATAAAAATGTCATTAAGGTAAACCTCAGTGACTCACAGCTGCAGTATGGGGATTCTGAATGTTTGATAGGCTGGATAAGACTCCTAATCTACTTGGAGTTTAAGGTCAGGTAATTCTCTGTAGATCTTAGCTTTAACCAATAGCTTCTCATATTTCCTCTATAACCTTTTAATGTCTAGATATGGATCTTACTGAATTATTGGGAGTAGGAAGTTGCCAATTGACATCTTCTGATTAATGCACTTGAAATCAGAATTTTCTACGCCACTAACCACTTTTACTTCAAGTGTAGTATCCGAGTTCATTAGAGGAGAGGTGCATCTATTTCTGCAAAAGAAATGCTAAGGGCCAAGTGCAGAATGTGAAGCCTCACTGTGGTCAATTGGCAGCTACCTTACTACTGAACTTTCAGTTTTATGAATATTGGGCATATTGCAAACAAACCATTCCAGTTCCTAAAACAATTCACTAGAGGATGAAAGGGCAATGTGGCTAAAGTGTCTTGCTATGGGTCTGTAGGTATCAGGCACAAGCAGGGTAGAGATATACTTTATAGATTAACTAATCAAAGATGCATACATTGTTACTATCATCAAGCTTTGTTCTGGAGTCATGCTGGAAGCTGTCCCCAGTTTACAGCTGTAAATGGATAAAGTATTAGGTTATTTGGGCAAGTGCAGCCAAAGGCAGCTAGCCCTAATGCCAGCAATATCCTTCATGTAGAACCACTGTTCCTCAATGATGTAGACTTCGTGGCCTACCTCAGCTAAGGATGACCTTTGGTCTTAAAAACAAAAACAAACGAGCCCCCCCACCTCCCCCGCAAAAAAAATCAAAGCCGTAAGTGGCACCTTTACTGAAACACATTTTTTGAAATTCACATATATTCTGATATCTCCAGTAATGTCCCCCATTGAGCTCAGCTCCTAGTTGTCATTTTATAGTCTTTCTTTTGAAAGGGTTTTTTTGGACTCTTTGATTACTTTGACTTCTCTTTTGTTCCTGAATACATTACCTTTTCTGTGCAATTGCCTCAGTGCAGTTCACAGTATTCTTCCTATGATTGCAAAATTCTTTTCTTCAGGTCTTGTCCTTTCTTAGCACTGTAATGGGGGATTGAGAGTTTTGTGAGTTTTCCGATTTCTAGCAGAAATGTGATTTGATTTCGTTAAGGCTTACTATGAGTAAGTCAGGCAAATAACATCAAATGTCATAAGAAAGTCCTGGCAGATATGAAAAATAATTGCTTAAAAATGTCTTACAAATGGTAAATGTAGTCTAGATTTTTTTTTTAAAATCCTTAAAGACAATTACGTGTTGTTCTGCTCTGAATTACTACATTTACCCTCATACATGGCCTGCCACTCTGTGGAATTTTCAATGTTGTGTTAGACACTAGTTGCCATTTTTTTTCTGGTGTTTGGTTGACTAGAAAACTTAAATTACTACAAGTATTTTAACAGAATAATGGTCAGTATTAATGATGCGAGAAGCAAGCTTTATTTAGTGTTATTTTTTACTGGGCCAACTGTAACACTGAGAGCAACATCTCTTCCAGCTATGCAGTTTTCTCCCAAATATAGTTGGTACAATAAAAGATATCACCAAAAGAGCCTTGTTTCTTTCATATTTATTGGCTTATAACATCACTCCAGTACTGCAGCATTAAATTCTCTAAGATGGTTAATTCCTAGTACGAGTTCTCTGAAGATTAATGGTAAAATTAATTAAATGTTTGGGCTTCATAGGCATTTTCACAAGTACATTCCAGACATCCTGGAACCTAAGTGATTCCCTACCAGTGCAGTGATCTAGAAAGGCTTTTTCTGTCTGTGACTCAAATATGTATGAGCATTTTATGGAAAAGGGAACAACTTCAATGGGAGACAATAAAAGACCTTGTTAGTAGGCCTGTGCAACTAGGGAAGTATTCGATTTGGATTCGGCCGATTCAGAGGGCAGTGATTTGATTTGGAGATTGGGATCACTGTCCTGAATTGATTCCACTGAGTCAGCTTCAGAAGATTTGGTGCTGCTTCGGAGATGCTCAGTGATTCGGATAGGCTGGGGAGTGGCAGGCACAACCAGGTAGCTGCAGGTTCTCCTGCATCTCCTCCGGCTGTGCCTTTCCCTTCCTGGGTGGGGGGAGCTGCAGGAGAAGCCCCCACAGCTGCCTTGCCTGGCCCCATCTCCTGCCCAACCCCAGCCTCACACTCACTGGCTGCAGCAGCGGTGACTGGGGCTTCTGGGGGCTCATGGCAGAGCCACCCATGCAGTGATGGGCAGCGGGGATCATCCTCCCACTTGGCACCTGTGTGGTAGCTGTCACGCTGCATGGGTGCAGTGCGGCTCAGCAGGGCACCACACACTGTCTGGGAGCTGGGGCCAATGGTGCTGAGTGGTGCCAAGCTCCAGCTGACATGTGGAGCCACCTCAGCTCCCAGACTGTGAGTGGCACCCTGCTCAGCCGTGTTGCACTCGTGCCATTGGGCAACTGCCATGCAGGTGCCAAGAGGGGGAGTGATCCCTGCTGCTCCACGCTGTTCAGGGGGGCTGTGCCATGAGCCCTCAAAGGCCCTGATCACTGCTGCTGCAACTGGTGAGCGTGTGGCTTTTTTTTTTTTTTTTTTTTTTCAGTGCTGGCAGCCTGGGTTGGACAGGGCAGTCATGGGGGTTTCTCCCAGAGCTCCTCTGGCTGTGCCTGCCTCTGCCCCAGTGGTGGGAGCCACGGGGGCTATGCCCTGCTGCCAGCTGGTGCGGGAGGGCTCGGGGGCAATGCAGGCGTGGCTCACTCTGAGTGGCAGCAGGGCATAGCCCCCACTCTCAGTGCTGCCAAGCACTTGGAGTGGGGGTTATTCCCTGCCACTGTTTGCCAGCCAGCGCGGAATGCAGGCACAGCAGCACTGGGAGTGGGGCTATACCATGCTGCCACTTACCCGCTTCCTCCTGGAGTGAGCTGTGCCCATATCCCACCCCAGCTGGGCAAATGGCAGCAGGGGAGAGCCCCCGCTCTGAGCACTGCCTTGCCTGCATTCCACCCACTGACCTCCCTCCCCAAGTAACATGCCCCCCACCCCAGCTGGGCAGCTTGTTCCAGCCCCAGCCCCAATCCCTCCCTCCCCCATGCCCCTTCCCTCCTCCCTCTCCCAACCCCAATGGACTTATGAGCTGGAGGCAGCTATGTCAGCTGCCTGTTGAGTCAATGGCCAAATCTCTGAAACGGCTGAATCTTTTCCAGAGCTTTTCTGAATTGATTCAGATGCTTTGAATCGATTCAGAACATTTAATTGGTCTCCCAATTCTATTCAGTTTTGGAGCTTTGCTCCCCAAATCAGGCTGAATCTCCTCCAAATCTAATCAGCTACCAAAGCTTTGCACATCCCTACTTGTTAGGTCTCATGAGAGACTGTTTCAATATCTGCTCTTACCCAAGCAAAGAGGGAGCACGTACTTCAATCTGTAGCATCCCAGCTGAATGTTCTAACTAATGGTAGGGGAAGAAAATGCCATGGCCACCATCTTCACCATCACTGTTGCCATATTCTGTTAACGCGATTATTCTTTTGTAAATAGACTGCTTTGTTTTTAGTAATGTACCTAGAAAATAAATGAAGAACTTCATTTTAAATCAAAGGAAACATTTAGATGTTTTGGAAAAAATCAGACTTGGGTTGACGCAATAGTTAAACCAAAATGAAAAATCAACTTTGTCACATAACCTCTACAAATATGACATGGACATGGTGAGATGGAGACGATCTTTGAATGAATGGAGTAATTTTCAGATAATTTTTAAGCTCAGCTCTAAAAGTAGTTAGTTATATAACATTTATTATGGTTTAAGATCAGTAAAGCTCAACTGAGGAATATTACTCTCTAAACCACTACTTCAGCAAGTAATGTTGCACACTATTCTTGTTTTTTAATGTGTTTCATGAGAAATACCTAATGTTCCAGGAGACCTACTGAAAACTGAAATTATAGTGCAGTTGTTCCTTGTTATAAGTAAAGATGGGTACTAAATTTTCTTAGCTTGACTGAATTATGCTGCTACATTATTTCCTGTGCTCAAAGGTTTTTAGATTTATCATGGTCTTGAAGTAACCCTGAGACATAAAGAGTCCTAACTTACTGGAGACATCTATGCTTCAGTAAACAACAACAATCCCTCCCTCCCATAAACAGTAAAACTTTCTCTAATAACATTTGAATTTAAAATTACTCTGAGACATTCATAAGCATCAGTAGACACATGGGTGAGGCCTCTTTGTAAACTGATAATTAGTTGATGTAATATGAGTGACAGCCTTTTGTTTCTGAGTATAAATGGTGCTGAGAGGATAGGTGATTAATGTTTGCAGGCAACCAGAGATCATCCAGATTTTGTCGGATCTCGTCCACCTTGCTAAGGCGCAAGTTGACATAGTGCTAACCTGCTTGAGAGACTGGCTGGTTTGCAAGAAAAATGGAAGGTGAGTGCTCTTGAGTTTTAATGCCACATGATTTAGAACTGGAAGCAGGGGCAAAGAAAGTCGAGCAGCATAATGCATCTGTTAAAAACCTGGGGAAACTCTTTGTTTACTGCTGATCCTGATTCATGAATTCAAGTCAAGAGATATTTTCCATGGTTCAAATTCTCTTAAATGTGATTTTTTTTCAGAAAAAAAATAACATTCACTAGGATTTGAATCTTATAATTTGAAAATGAGAATTTTTTTTTCTAAAGGAAAATCACCAAGAACCAAAACAAAACCAGACCAGAAAAGCTTTCCAAAAAACTTACAGGCCTTATGAGGAGGAGTTGGTAAAACAATTTTTGAGAGGTATATAAGAGAAAATGATATTTTAAAATGTCTGCAAAGCCCAAAGTAAAAATATTTAATATTTCCAGGCTATATGTCCAGGTGTGTTAGAGATAAATCCCCACTGTTGAGAAAATGAACAGGGAATGTCAGGGGTAACATTTTCATTGGCCAAAGAAAACCATTAGGAGGTATCAGAGCTGACTATCTTTTAGTATTTGCACTCAACTATTTTTTCTGTAAGAGAGCAACTGTTAGAGCTCTACCCTAAAAATATATTCTGTCTATGCCATTCGGGTCTCACTGTTGCCTTGTGAGCCATCATATGGGATTTCACTGAGAAGTTTGTGGGTAGGCCATTCAAATCTGATCTGGGTTCCACTGGTCTCTTTGCCCCAGTTCAGCAGAATTCAGCTCAACGTAGTATGAATATTCTACTTTTTGTCTTGGTTGACAATCTCTTCCAGGGAAAAGATGAAGATACTGTTAACTGTTGGGTTACTGATTTGCTTAGGGGCTTGTTTAGAATGGTTTTGGCCCTTTTTACTGAGAAATGTTTTGGGTTTTAGGTTGACAGTTCCCATAAAAGCATCCATTATAGGAATTTTTCATAGAGGTTTTCATAGAATTCCATTCTGTCCCTCCTGGTTATTCAACATGTGTGATACCTTTAGGAATGTTAGTAAATAAATATTTGTAGTGGTTCCATGTGTGAACGGGACTGAGCTCTGTTTTTGTCTCTCAGCTGACTCGCGCTGAACAGTTGAATGACTTACCCTTTACCAAATTAAGGTGAGGGATCTCTAGTTGATAGTTTAGGCAAGGTTAAAGTAATGGTTTTGGTACAGTGAAACAACCAGGATAAATGGAAGAAATTATTTCAGTTTCCTTATTTGCAGGAGTATTCATAACCACTCAGGATAGCTGCATATATTAGGATATCTGTGTGACCAAACAGAACTTAGCTAGCACTTCACAAGGAAAATGGCACAGGAGGTACCATGGCACTAGGTGTTCAGTAGTCATAGCTCTCATTGTTTTCAGTTAAAGTGAGAGTGCTCAGCAATTTTAAAAATCAGGCCAAATTTTTACAATTAAAAAAGAACTCTGATTCTCATCTCCATAGACTGAGGAATTGAGTCACTCTGCTAAGGCTGCTGACATACAAACCTTGTCTGACTGGATAATCTTGTCTGACTTGCTAATCATTCAAGTTTTTAGTCAAGTCATCAGAGCTGGTAATTTTGTCAAATTTTGACTTAAACTTACAAAGTTCTTTAAATATTTTCCCCTAATTTTCACCAGCTTCTCCATATTTTAATGAACTACCATCTTATTTGTACTGCAAAAAAATGTAATATTCAAAACTGACAGGACATTCTGGGTGCCTCACTTCCTAAAGACTTACCTGGGTTGCCTTAATGAGACCTAATTTTTGTTTCAAATTGATTACTCGCAAATGGAGGCACACAACATTTCTAGTCATTTTTGCAAATGTAGATCTAGATAGTGATAAGTTACAGATTTGTTTGCCTGTAATTTATCCTTCAGCAAAGTCCCCCCACAAGAATTCATTGTCATGGACAGCTACAGTGACATAATTTGCTTACTCTTCCATCATATATTATTATTTATTTGTATAAATGTTAACTCTAAACTAGTATTAGCATGCAGGAGTAAAGAATTAATTGCAGTGTAACTTAGGTACCTTTAAATAATTGTTTAAATCTATTTGGAATAGTACAATAATAATTGTTTAAACAATAAAAATTATTTAAATAAAATTGGAAGTATTGGAATTGGAAATGGCATTACATCACAAAGTCTGTTTTTAAAGCGGTGATAACAGTATGTACCGGCCTGGTGTCAGTTATGTACCAAATAAAAGCATGGAACCTGGGTCTCCTGACACAATTTTATAAACCAAAATATTAGATACGTTTCTTTGTGCAAGACATGGAATAGGGAGAGAAGACACATACTTCAAATGAAACTGCTTCTTAATGTCTGGTTTAATCCCAATAAACAGTTTCACAGTATTTTCATAGACTCTGCCACACCCTGTTCCTTAGCTAGCTTCTAAGAATGAGCCTATGTTGCTTTGATCAGTTGCCAGGCAGCGTATCCATTTTTTCTTTCTGCCCCAGGGTATTTTGACATCAGCCAAATGTGTCCTCAATTACGTGTCTTGTTTGGTTTCTCTGTCTTTAATGACTTTTCCTGCAGTTATTCAGCTGGGGGATGTTGACCTGAATTGTCCTCACAACTGCAAATGCCATAACACCCATTTCTTCGGTACTGACAGACAGATAGTGAGGAGAGGCCAGGCCTTTGACTTATATGTGCATTTCCAAAACCGGGAATGGGATAACTCCATGGACAAGATCTCATTCACTGTAGAGACAGGTAATCACCACAAAATTCCAAAGACTCTTTCCTGATTCCTTATTGATAAGTGATATTCTCTCATTTGCCAAATGCATAGATGAATTAATTTTCCCTCAGTCAGATTCTTTATGCACCTCAAGTAGTATTGTAATCTCCCCCTCAACAATTCTCTGCAATTGTAAACAGCACTAAGAGAATCAAGTGTAAAAGTAATGACACTTAAAATGCAAATGATGTTTATCCCAAAATGTGCCTGTTGACTATGGCATATTTGATTTTATTTACATTTATATTTGACTTTCCTGAAAAGGCCTCGGACCTTGTGAATCCAAGGAGACGAAGTGTACCTTTCCTCTGGGCAGATGTATAGATCAAACCTGCTGGAGTGCTTGCTACAAACCTCATCAGCAACGATGCATAATCATCAGTGTGTTTCCACCAATAGACGTCTGTATTGGCCGCCACATTCTCAGTATGAACATCACATCTTGTGATCGCACATTTCAGCGGTGCCTTGGAGACTTTGACATCCTCTTTAATCCTTGGTGTGCTGGTAAGGAAGCTGGTAGACTGTTTGCAAATATAAACTTCATAAAAACCTGGTGATTAAAGGAGAGAAGATTTGAAGTTAAAAATATATACTCAATAGAGATGAATTTGAGCTGCAGAATTTCAGGTTCAGATTTTGCATGATTTTCTTTTCTTTCTGCAAGACCAGGGAGAAATACCAATCTAGATTTTGAATGCTCCAAAATCCAGGGATATTGAGGCAGAATTTTGGTTTAGCCTGTTTGGTTTGGCCTGATAGTGGTGCTATACAATAATGTTCTTGCACTTCTCCAGTGCCTTCCTTATAATACCTCTGGCTGCATCTACACATTCATTAGTGTACAGTAGTTACTGCACATTTAATTTAGTACTTGCTTAACGAAGTCCTAAGTAAAAGTGCAGTAGCTACATTTACTGCACAGTAGTACTGGCAAATGCCTTTTTAGTGATGCCTGCTAGCAGCCTATTAGCACTGTCCATGCTGTGATACATTGCTGTGCAGTGTTTTTAGTAGGGGTGTGCAAAGTGGGCCATATTCAATTCAGATTCGGATTCAGCCCACTCGGGGGACAGTGATTCGATTCGGATTCAGCCCAACTCGGGGGACAGTGATACAATTTGTTGATTCAGATCACTGTCCCGATTTGATTTGGCCGAATCCGAATCTGAAGATTTGATGCTGATTCAGAGAATTAGTGATGCGGCCATAGATACAGCTTTAAATGTTTTTTCTACATACCTTGAGGTAGCAGATGCGGCTTGTGAATGCTGCAATGGTGGGTTGGGTGGAACATCCCACAGGAGTGTGGGGGTCCCCCCTCAAGCTCGGCGGTGAACCCAGAAGTGGATCAGAAGTACTTTTGATCCACTTCCAGGTCCACTGCTGAGTGCACAGGGAGGTCCCCCTGAGCCGCCCCGGCTTGGCGATCGGCTGCAGGGGGACCCTGGGTGCCCCCCCAGACCCAGGAGGCACCAGTCACCAAGTCAGGTGGCGGGGGGAGTCCCCTGTGTGCTCCATGGTGGACCCAGAAATGGACCAGAAGTGGTTCAAATCCACTTCTGGGTCCACCACTAAGTATGCTGGGCACCACCCCCATTCTCTTGTGGGATGCTCCACCCACCCCACCATCTCAGCATTCACGAGCCACACCTGGTACCTTGAAGTATGCAGAAAAAAACATATAAAGCTGTGTCTGTCTGAATCGTCGAAACTCTCCAAATCAATTCGGAGGGTTCCGATTTGATTTGGAGAGATTAAAGGGTCTCCTGATTCGATTTGGATTCGGAGATTCAGCCACTGAATCGGGCCAAATCTCCACCAAATCGAATCAGTGACCAAAGCTTCGCACAGCCCTAGTTACTAGGTTACTGTGCATTAAGCATCTCATGTAGACATGACCTCTGTGAAGTAAATCAGTATGAACAGAGGGTGAGTACTAGACAGGAGTCAGAAGTTTGGGTTCTGATTCCACATGTTACTACTGAATATAAGTGACCTTATGCATGTTTTGATATGCCAACTATTAAAAAATGGTCTATAAATTTGAGGGCCCAAATTTTAATGCTTATTGTACACCTCAGAGTTAGTTAGTAATCATAATGTCAGTTGAAGGCAGAAGTGCTCAGAGCTTCTGAAATTCATACCCTAAATATTTAAGGGTTGGGTGAGTTGTATTTAAAGAAAATATAATTTGGCAAAAGGCAAGCCTCAAAATATAGTAATATATTAAATGCTTTGTCTCAAATGTCAATCCCTCCCCCCCCCCCCCCCCCCCACACAAAA
>NW_005842697.1:196510-220544 GCF_000455745.1 Alligator sinensis
GATTCATTTAAATATTTTGCCCAAGTTTACATTAAAAAGACAGGACAAAATAGATTCAGTAAGAAAGAATGGAGAAAGAAAGTAAGGGTGGAAGAAACAAAAGGCTGACATCTCTGTTGCTGCTTCTTTGGTAGATGACCCTGTGTATATGGACAATCAGGCTCACAGAGAAGAATATGTTCTGAATGAACATGGGATGCTGTATGAGGGAGTACACAAGCACATTACTTCTAGACTGTGGCACTTTGGACAGGTGAATGCAATGCTCTGGGACTTCTTGTGAACTTGTTAACCAATCAAGAGGGCAATAGACTGGTTCTGACCTTTTTCTAGTATAGGTATATTTCAGGATTTACAGAAATATTTGGTGTGCTACACAATTTTGTAAGACTTTTGTGCAGCAGTCCAGATTATGCTCTTGTTTTAACATTTTGCATGGACTACAGCAATCCTTTCTACATGGATTATATTGTAGCAGACTCAACTTTGAAGGAAAACCAAATGAACTTATTTTGGCTCTGTAAAGTTGCAGAGAATTTTCTGCAAAATGGGGAGAAGGATACAGGGCCCCTGAAGGAAAAGGGATAATGTTTCTATTGGCAAAGCATGTTTACTGATATTATGGAAAGTCTTATCCAATCTCTATGCCAACAGAGATGAAATGCAATATAAAGTATTAGATACTGGGCTTAAAGAAGGGAGCTCCTCACAAGCATCCCACTGATTTAGAGGAAAATAAAAGTGTCAAATCAATTACTTCAGTCCATAAAGTCTCTTACTAACCCTCTTTCTTTGTATAATTAGTTTGAAAATGGGATTCTGGATATCTGCCTGAAGGTCTTGGATATAGGTTCAAATTACCACCAAGGCTCTGAACGAGGTTGTCGCTGGCGCAATGATCCTGTGCATGTCAGTATGGTGGTAAACCACATGGTAAGTGAAGGATTACTTTCCTTTGACTTTTGTCTACATCAGCAGTACTGACCTGTGTTTTTTAGAAGAGTTTATCACAAGAAATCCCCGCACTACAAAGAGTTACTCATGGAGGAATTCGACTTTAAACCCAACCTAGCTTTTTATTGACTCTGTTACTTACTGCAGCATTTATCATCTGTGGCTCTCAGAAAATATGAAACCATGATTATTGCTTTATTTTT
Organism: Alligator sinensis; assembly: GCF_000455745.1. Taxonomy (NCBI): domain Eukaryota; kingdom Metazoa; phylum Chordata; order Crocodylia; family Alligatoridae; genus Alligator; species Alligator sinensis. Next base: position 197,668 of record NW_005842697.1, read on the forward strand.
TCCAGCTTTGTGGCCATCACAGTAACAGCATCATGAAGCTCCCAGACAATAATGATTACCTGAAGGGAACTAACCCATTAACATGGAATGGAAGTGTCCCCATACTTCAGCAGTGGTATAACAGAAGGTGTAGGCCAGTCAGATTTGGAGACTGTCTCACTCTTGCATCAGTGATGTGCACAGGTACACGGGCAAGAAAAACTTTCCCAAAAACTGATTGCAAGTTACTCATCTGATCTACATACTACCAGAAAAAATGACTTTTTTTTTTGTTTGTTTGTTCCTAGTGCAAAGTAGTTGCTTAGTATGAGATCTAATTTTATCTCTGTAGTTTTCCATACTTTAGTCAGAGGAAGAAGAAAATCCCTGCTCTTTCCCCCAAAATTTGACACCAATTAGTACTATAAGCCATGGCATTTGCTAAGCATTTCTTCTAGTGATTTAAGAAAACCAGGGCAAGCCTGGAATATTGTATGTGGTAGTGTACTCTTCTAGGTCAAGTTTGGAAGATGATGCAAAGGAACAAGGGGTGGCAATAGGAACAAAATGCCAGATTATGCCTTTTCCTCAGAAATAAGAGAAATGAACTGTCAACTGTTATCCTATTAAATGGGAGTTTAAGTGTGCTAGACAACATAGAGAAGTGCCAATGGCAAGGCTGTACTGATCACTTACTGAAGCTAAATCTGCTTTGGGTTAAGGAGACTATTTTGTCATAGAGTGGCATTCACATTAACATTATAGAAAATTCTGGCTGGTTTGTTAGAAAATGCCATTGTTGCAGAACCTAAACAGGGAGACAACCAAAAAGGCTATCATCTCTGTTATTACTTTACACTGTTTCCCAAATACCTGAAAGGAGCCCTTAGTGAGACTCCTTTTGTACCCTGTGTATGATACACCTATGCATATTGTAACATACAGATATACCTTCTGTGTGTAAATGATTTGAGAATTATTGGAAAAATAGGAAGGAAAGAACTTGACTAACTAATTATAGGGAATTGATTCTTTTGTGAAAATATTCTTAGAGTATTTTTTCCTTGTAGTGATGAGGTGTTTGGGAATTCCAAGCCGTGTCATAACAAATTTCTGTTCTCCACACTGTGCTGAGAACCCCCTTGCTGTCGATGAACTTTTTGACTCTACTGGCAAAACCCTGTGTGGCAAAGACAAACTATGGTAAGTGTGAAATAGGTCATTAGAGCTCCCTATGTTGTTGTCTGCTGTTATAGATGTACAAGGAAGACAGAAGGACTAATACTAGCCTCCTAATGCAGCATTTCTGCATGTCCATTTCTTCAGCTTTCAAGACTACTGCAATAATTCAGTAACTATATACTAATGGCAGCCACATGACTGCTGAATCTACATGAAAAACATCTACTCATAAAACATACATAAGGTCAAAACTACTTATTTTTTTTCAAAGGAAAAGTGTAAGGCCATTCCTCTTTGAGTAGTCTAAAAATACTAACTGGGCCATGAAACACAAGGGCTAAATCCATCGTAGAGTTGAGCCATCATCTTCCACCCTCCATAACTTGGTTGATAATTGTGGTTGGTAGTTGGTTTTATGAAAATCCTTATCACTGACCAAGACTACTGTAGATGTATCCTCACAACCGTGTCTATGATCCATGCTCCTAGTCTGGTTGGATGAGAATTTTAGCTTGTATTAAAGTATAGGCCTTAAGAGTTCTTGACAAAGTCTCTGATTTTTTACTTTCAAGAAAGAAGGGAAAATCTACAGAGAAGGATTATAAGGATGATTAGGGGAAAGGAGGCCAGATTTTACAAGAAGTTGCTAAAAGAGATTGGCTTGTTTAGTGCAGTAAAATGAAAGATAAGAAGGGATATTCTTATTCTTTATTTGTGTGTGTGTGTGTGTGTGTGTGTGTGTGTGTGTCTCTCTCTCTCTCTCTCTCTCTCTCTCTCTCATGTGTATAGATATATAAAAGATGGAGGTAAACTAAGGAGTGGGGAAGAACTATATGAGGTAAAGACAGTTTTTGGCATAAGAATGCATAGATATTAACTGGCTATGAATACATTTAAACTAGAAATTAGAACAAAGTTTCTAAACATCAGAACAGAACAGTTCTTGAGCAACTTTCCAACATGGCAAGATGGGTGGAGTAAAAAACCTAACTGTAGATTAAATGGAGCTTAATTTATTTACATGAAAAGGTTTATATGAAAAGGATGCCTGCAATAGTAGGCACATTTTACTTAGTGATTGAAGAAGTCTCTTACAATTCTGTGTTCCTACAGGGCATATCACTGCTGGAATGAATCCTGGATGGCTCGCAGAGACCTAGGTCTCTGCAGTAGTAACTGGCAATGTCTGGATCCAACACCCATGGAGTCTGGAAGAGGTGAATGAAGCCTGTATCCTGTATCCTGCATGCTTGTATTCTTGAAGTAGTATAGTGAGCATTTTATGTTATGCCATGTTATATTATGTTTACCTTTATATATTCTAGGTTCAGCTTGCTGTGGCCCTACCTCAATCAGAAGTGTTAAAGATGGAGAATTGGATTTGGATTATGATGGCCAACATATATTTTCTCGTCTGAATGCAAGCTGTATTGGCTGGCTTTCCAAAAGCAGTGACAAGAAAGAAAAACTTTACTATGATGCATGGCTTTGTGGGCAGTGTGTTAGCACTAAGTCTGTTGGCAGTGATCATCGTGAAGATATCACTGGAACATACAAATATGAACTTGGTATGGATCAAAGACTTTCACTGAATTAACACAAATTTGAAATGATTATATTCAATAATTACAAATGCATCATTTGATTAAAAAAAACAAACTCCCCATGCTAAATCAAAATGAACCTTTTGCAGATTGGTCTAGCTTTTGGGTAGATGTCTGATTCTAGAGCAATGATTTTCGACCTGGGTGCTGCCAGATCCTTTGAAGGGTGTCAAAAGGATGAGGAAGTAAGCAGTAAGCTAAGCAGATACACCAGGCTCAGGCTTGTTCCTGCCTGGATGATCCCCCAACCCCTGTGTAAGGAGGTAAATACTGTAATCTATAAATGAGTTTTTGAAATTGGAGCCCACTCAATTCACAAAAGTTATGGAGGAATGCTTCCAGTCTAGCGATGGATGCCTGGAGTCCAAAAAGGTTGAGAACCACCACTGAAGAGGCTTCTAGATATAATCTAAATTCACATGATCCGTAGTTCTACTACAGGAATAGAGATCATGTTTACTTTTTAGATGTCTGGAAGCCCATCTTACATAACATCCTTCTTACATAACTTAAAAACTGTCATTTATTCGGTCAGACCATGGGTCTATTTAACCTGTTATCTTAACTCACTCAGGGGAGATTAAACAAAGTCTGGCAATTATGCAGCCTCTATGGCTTAGAGAAGTGTTGAACATGTACACCAGTTTACTCATAGTTTATTTGTCTCAGAAGTGTCTGAGCACAAAAGTGGACTATGCACTCACAACCTTTCTATGTAGCATATGCTGCCTAATTGCTGGTGATAGATGTTCACAGAATGTGATTAAGTGGGCAGCAAGCTTATTTCTTTGGTGAAGGCTTTGGCAGGAAGGCAGTCTAGATATGATCCTGTAGCTGCTAATAGATTAAATCTCTCTATTCTTTTTCAACAGGTTCTCTGAAAGGCAAAGAGGCATTTTACAAAGCTTATAGAAGAATTCACTCTGGATACTGCAATGCTCCTAACTGTCATATAGATAGAGATTTAGCAGCTCTCCAGAACCGGTTCTTAAGTGATGCTGGCATGAGCATGAGGTTTAAAATGGTTAATTGCCCTATGTATGGCCAAGATGTCCATCTTCATTGGTTGCTTGAAAATTTACGAAATGAGCCCAAGAACCTGAATTTCAACTTATGCACTCAGGTGTTGACACACAATGGATGTGCTTTGGATCAGTTCTGGAAGGAAAATATAAATGTTGCACTGGGTCCAAGGGAAGGTAAGAAACTTTAGAGCTAATATGCTTTTGCTGGTCCAATGTCAATGCTTTTTTTTAGTTGCTTGTAATCAGGGATGGTCCCAGTATCATGCCTCATGAGAGGCTTTTGAAAACTCTAGGGGATGAAATTAGCAAAGCTTGGTATTGTTTAATATTGGCAGTTGAGTTACCTTATTGTTTACAGTGAAAACTCAGCTAGTTTACTGTGTGACTTGCACACTATTGAGAGTCTTGTAGGACTTTTATTTCTGTTGGATGGATCTAAATTCACAAGGTTTAGAAACACTGGTTAACATTCTGCAGAAAAAAAACATGGGGTTACAGTGGACAATAAGCTGACTATAAGCCAACAATGTGCCATTGTTGCAAAGAGGGCTAATGGCATATTAGGCTGCATTAGTAAGAGCATGCCAGCAGATTGAGGGAAGTGATTCTTCCCCTCTGTTCTGTACTGGTGATTCCACATCCAGAGTACTGTGTCCAGTTTTGGGCTCCCTACTATGGACAGGATGTAGACAAATTGGAGGAGGGCAGCCAAAATTGTGCAGGGGCTGGGCCACATGACTTCTGAGGAGAGGCAGAAGGAACTGGGTTTATTTAGTGTGGAGAAGAGAAGACTGCATGGAAATTTAACAGTAGCCTTCAACTACTTGAAGGGCAGTTCCAAAGAGGATGGTGCTAGACAGTTCTCAGTGGTAGCAGATAACAGAACAAGGAGCAATGGTATCAAGTTGCAGCAAGGGAAGTTTAGGTTAAATATTAGGAAGAACTTTCTCACTTGGAGGATAGTAAAGCACTGGAATAGGTTACCCAGGCAGGTTGTGGAATCTCTATCCTTTGAAGTTGTTAAGACCTGCCTAGACAAAGCCTTGGATGGGATGATTAGTTGAGGACAACCCTATTTTGAGCAGGGGGTTGGATAATATGACCTCCTAAGGTCCCTTCCAACCTTAATTTTCAGTGATTCTATTATTCAGAAACTCATTATCTTGAATCTTCTACTTGGATTTTAACATGGAGATGTTTCCTGTTGTATTAGTGGTATAACTACAGACAATAGTGTAACTGAGGGTGGGGGAGTGACTAGGGAAGCAGCTGTATGTTTATGGAGGGGCATAAAAGCAGCTGTTGTTGCAGTAACAGGGGCATGATGTGCCCCAACCTTGCACACTACAGTGGCTACTATTAAAGCTTAAATTAAATCTTACCAAGTTTTAATTTCAACGATTTGGAGATACCAATGACCATCGTTGACCTAGAGGCTTCAAGTAAGGAGAGTTGTCTTGGTGAATAAAATTATATAGTTACAGATCCCTGAATGCATGAAATCGGCCACTGTATATATGTGACTGTGGACATCAATATTTGCTACCAAAGGCACAACATTTTCATACAATGACAACAAGTCATTTTATTCCTGCCAGTCAAGCACAGAATAGAAGAGGGGGGGGGGATGATATATTAACTCAATTGTAATGAAAATAATTTTGTTTTACAGCAAAAACAATCCCATTACATATATCTTATAATCAATATGGACATCATCTGGGTGATCACGACATTATGAGGTTGGTAGCTATCTCTGATCCAGAGTGTGGAGAAGTTCTGATGGTGAAAAGGGACATTGTGATCAACAGGCCTACTGTTGCTATTAAGGTAAAGGATTACAGGAATAGTTCTGATTCATATAGAGTGACTCATTGGGACACTCATTGTTCAAAGATACACAGCCACATGTGTGTGCATGTACTGTCAGCCCCTCTGCCTGTCTGCAATGATGAAGAGTTCTTAATCTGTAGCACTTTTTTTTAGGGTTAACAGCATTGGTGACATTTAGGGGGTGCACACAGCTGCATATGCACCCCCTGAGTGTGGCAGTGCACCCCCTGTGAAAAGGCGCTGCCAATACTGCCAGCAGCACCTGCAGGCAGTCACCATTTGCCATTCCTCCCACTTGCCACCAACATCACTAGTGGCATTTGTGGGCAGTCCATGATCGCCACTGTCTGCTGCCGATGCTGCCAACGGTACCTGCTGGTTGTTGCCATCTGCCTATTGGCACTCCCCCTCCCCAACGCTGCCGACAGCGCTGCAGCTCCATGCGGGAGCTTCCCACTTGCCGCCTCCATGCTCCTGCCACTGACAGTGCCGCCACTGCCTGAGGGAGCTCGCTGTGCCCTCCCCAGTTCCCCCGCCTCCGGGGGCATGCAGCGTTCATGGTTAACAGTGTCCTGTATGATTTTTAATCCAATAACTATTTCCCCCATTTTACTGGAGAAATATTGAACCATAGCTGAACCAGGAATGGATTTTTACATACAAATCCTTTCCGTTTTTTTTTTAAATTTAATTGTTTGTTTGTTTGTTCACCAACTGGCAAAATACAGTATAGTGCAATATTTCTGAAAAGGTACAAATTTAAGAATCTTTCTGTGTCTTTGACCAGCTCTTAGGTCTACCTAGGCTGAATGAACCATGTACTGCAGAAATCTCCTTCTGCAATCCCCTCCAGGAAGATCTGAAGAATTGTGTACTGAACCTGGAAGGCTGTGGCTTATTTAAAGAGTCAATGGCTGTTGAGTAAGTTTAACAGATTTTTAGGTGGGAAATTCATAGCTTCAATTTGACATTGGAAAATTTAAATATGCTATAGCTAAAAAGCCCTGAAGGCTGTTAAACCAGGCATATGTTGGAAAAGAGTGACATAACACCTGTGCTACTGTTGTGGACAACTTTGATAGGACTTTGTTTTCCTAATCCAGGGGTGGCCAATCTGGAGCACAGGTGCCACAAGTGGCACAAGCAGCCTCTCTGTGTGGCATGTGGCAGATTGAGGAGGGGATAGAAAGCACAGTAAGAGAGAAGGTAGGGTAGCAGAAAGCAGATCAGATAGGGAGCGCAGATCAGGAACCACAAAGCAGAGCACCAGTTTGGGTAAGAAAGGGATCAGAGTGGCACTCTCCAAGGGTGCCAACAGTTGGCGCCAGTTATTCCATGTCTCTGCTTTGATACTCTGAAGGGCATGTCCTTTAAAACAGCAAAAACAGATCAGAGAATATAGAGAGGGGACAATATTAATGGTTTATTTTTCTTAAAACATAATTTAAAAGGTACAATCTGTATGGGAAATGCACTGTTTTCTTTGCCAGAAATGCTAATTGGATCCCTGCAGCTTGAGCAGGGCTTTTATTCATGGAAAGAATACAATAAGCCCATTGAATTTGTAGTTAGTATCTCTCTAAACCTAGGTGAAAAAAGAGTCAATATATCCAAGATTCATTAGCATGCGATTCATTCAACACTAGATAAAGGAAGGGGATTACTAATGTGTTTTGTAAGGCCACAACATCTTAAAGGAAGGACTGCACTGAGTGCTTGCAGAATGCCATTTCATCTTAGAATAGATTAATATCTAGTTACTATCCATTGGTATTCTTGATTATGAGGAGAAATTGAGAACAATTGGAATTATTTAGTCTTGACAGAAGACCATTAGGAGACACTCTAATTGAACTATATTAACTTAACCTAATAAAGCTCATTGATCCTACTTTAGGTTATTGAACAGACCATAACTAGAATGTTAAGTTTAAATTAGAAGGAAATATGCTAGATGTGTAAAGAGTTCAAGGTGTTGTTATTTCACAGTATGTGGTACATAGATCAGATGGGTTTCTATGGGTGTTGTAAGAAAAGGTTATCAGCTTGTTGCTCATTTCCCCCAGTTCATCCTGAGGCTGAAGGAAATATTAATCATGCTTTTCACCATATGATTTTCTTTTGGATGAGAAGGAAGAAAGGAATGTCAGGCTGGAGTAAGGGTAGCAGGTTTTTAAAACTTCTCCAGTGTAAAACATTATACTTTGGAATAGAGGGGCACTCAGTAAAGTTAAAACTAATCAAACATAGCAGGTATAACAATGTCAACAGGCATAACAGGTGTCCGTATGCCCGGTATCTCATTTTGTCCATGTCTGCCCAAGCATCCCACCCTATCCATGTCATAATGTCTTGCTCTCTGTTTGTTTGAATAATGTTATGTCACTTCATGAGTGGTTCTGTGTTCAATCCAGCACACCTACAGGCTACGTATGTAACGGAGAACACTAATCTTTTTTTTTTTTGTCTCTTCATTCAGTTTAGGAACCTTGGCTTCCAATCACCAAGCACGAACTGTAGTGGAGTTTATACCCTATAGGCATGGTTGCCACCGGCTCCTAGCCAACTTTGCATGTCACAAGTTTGGCTACTGCAAAGGTTATGCCAGTGCTGATGTGTGTGATCCGAGGTGCAATTCGGTGCCCTTCCCTGTGTGCAACTCAGGGACTCTCCCAGTGTGTGACTCCGGGTTCCTCCCTCATGGGGATGCATATGTGGACTATATCTGCATCCCCATGTGCACCTCTGGGAATGGCTCTGGGAACCAGCCCACATTTGACTATGTGTACCTCCCTGTGGGACATCCCCTGTGCAATTCTGTGTGCCAGTCTGATTCTGGCTTCCATATTATATGTGACACTATGCCTTCTGCCATGAGTGCCCCCATGTTTCATTCAGTGAGTGGTTCAGTATCTGCCCCAACATCCAGCCCCATGTGCCGCCCAGTGGCTCAGGTTGTTGGTGGCTCTGCTTCTGCTCCAATTCCTCACCCTGTCCAGCCCCCAATGCCTTACTCTCTGTCTATCCCAGCAAACAATGCTATGTCTGCTCTGCTCTCACACTTCATGACTGGCTCTGCTAACAGTAACCCTGTTCACACCCCTGTTTCTCACACTGTGTCTGGCACTATGCCCACCTCAGCCTCCCATCCACCAAGTGCCTTGGTGTCCCATGCTGCTTGTGGCTCTGTGTCCACCGCAGCATCTCACCTCCTAAATGCCCCAGTGTCCCATGCTGCCTGTGGCTCTGTGTCCACCCCAGCATCCCATCCCCTAAATGGTCCAGTGTCCCATGCTGTGTCTACTCCAGCCTCTCGCCCTATTTGCACCCCAATGCCCCATGCTATGTCTACTCTAGCCTCTCGCCCTATTTGCACCCCAGTGCCCCATGCTATGTCTACTCCAGCCTCTCATCCTATTTGCACCCCAGTGTCCCATTCTGTGTGTGGCCTTGCGTCCACCTCAGTATCCCACCCTTTGAGCATCCCAGTGTCCCGTGCAGTGCATGGTTCCATATCTAACACAACATCTCGCTCTGTAAGCATTCCCATGGCTCGCTTTGTGGGTGTCTCTGCCTCTTCCCCAGTGGCTCGGTCTCTGTCTCACTCAGTGTGCAGCCCTCACCGGGGTCCGTTAGGCAGTACAGTGTCCCGCTTTTCTTCACAGTCTGCATGGGTCTCCAGAGCGGCCCCTGCATCTCGCTTTCAATCTAGCTCCAAATTACGCTCTGCATATGGCACTCAGCCTCGCTCTAAATCCCGTTCTGCATATAGTGCTCTGTCCCACTCTGCATCCCACTCTGCATATGGTACTCTGACCCGCTCTGCCTGGAAATGTACTCTCTAGGCTACAATGGATACAACTACATCGGTAGACCAACAAAGACTTAAGCAACTAAAGCAAGATTTGCACAAAGGCTTGTTTTTACTGGAAAGTGTACTTACACCAAGACATACCATGCACTGAGGGAGAACAAAGTGTGTGGTTCTGGGACATTCATACACACATCTGCAATATGCCAGGAAACAGAGGACCTCCAGCAGCAGAGAAGGGCATTTGATATTGCGCACAAACTGGAAAGTGATACTGTGGTAAAAATGAGAAAGCTCCCAACTTGGAGCTAGAGGGTTTTACAGTCACAGAACTTGGACTCCATCAGTCAATCAGATTGCTCTTTCAGTCCAAGATATTTTATGAACAGTTTTCTCTCATCCTCCTTTGCTTTGATTAGCAGTTTGCACTTCTCACCTAGTTGTTGGTCCTGCTGAGCTATACTGCTCATGCCAAATCACTGTTTTACATAAAATGCATCAATCTCAGGATTATTCAAATAGATGTAAAATATGATAATACATTAGTGACAGAAACCATGATCTCCCGCAGGTCTTGCTTAGCAGGCATTGGACCCTGAATGCCTGACTTGTTATGTTATATATCTATTTTTATGCTACTATATTTCCTTATCAGGCTTTGAAAATGAAGGTGGTTACACCATAAACCCATGGGCTAAAATCAAGCCTGCTTTATGTTAACTGAAATCAAAAGAGTTATTTCACATGTTATCATAATTTAACATCATAACTCTTGACGTATGCCATTCCCAGTGTCAAGAATCTGATGTGTCAAATTAAAAAGGCTGCAGTATTCAGCGAACAAATTATTTAATTACTTCAGACTTTACAAACGACCTTATGACTTCTATATTGTGCAAACTAATGGAGCTATTCTAGTGTGTATCATAAGCTTTTAGGTTTATGAGCTTGAACTTAATAGCTAGGAACATTAATTATGCATAAACTGGTTTAAGTGATCAGATACTGGTTCAAACAACAGAAGTTCAGTGCACATAAATTGCTTTCAAAATGGTTGAAACCAGTTTACGATAAACCTGGATGGATGTAGTATCAGACTTAACTGATTTAGGTTAAATCAGTGTATTGAACTTCTGTTACAGATCCCCTCCAGGTTCAAGTTAACTCTTAATCCTCCAGCTTCCAAGGATGCTTTGACCTCCCCTGCAAGCCCCACCTCACAGGGTGTGGGCGTTAGCTTTGGCCCAAGCTGTCTGCTCTAGCTGAGCAGGGAAATGTGCTCTAGCTCCCCTTGGCTTCTGGCATGGGCCACTGCAAACATCTGGCTGCATTTCCGGAATCAAAAGTGAATGTCTGTTCACTTACTTATTGGTTCAATCTATGCAACTTAGATTAACCTGAAAAGATTGAATTAATTCAGCCTTGGTCTTTTTGACTGGCTGTACATAGCCAATGAGTTCAAGTAAAGACAATTCCACCAAAAGGCTTGAACTGAGGAAAGAAATATGATGCTTTCCTTTGTTTTTGTTTGTTTGTTTGTTTTACTTAAACAGTACACTGAGAAACTGAGGAGGTTGTAAGTAGTATGGTACAGCTACTTGAATCCTTCTGCATCATTTCACTACTCATCTCTTCCCACAAATTTTGGAATACAAGTCATACCATCATCAAGGTATAAATTACCATTGCCCCATATCCAGAATTTGGTGTGATTTCTTTGTGTGTTTTCATCTTAGGAGAACATTGGTGTTGCTCAGTCATATCCCACTCTGTCCCCTTCATTCTTTTTCTTGAGTGTGAGATGTGCCCCATTTCTTTGTGAGCTGCAGTTTTCTTTTTGGAAAGACCACTAAGGTTTTGTGGTAAAGAGTTTCTAGGGATTCTTGGTGCTGTAGATTCTAGAGCATATATTACTTGCAATATTACAATCTGTAGCCCAACTCTCCATGTGTTTTCAGGAGATTTCACTCATATGTTGGGAATCTAACAAGATATGCAACTAGCCTAGATGTATGAACAGGGTAGAATAATTCTTTGTCTAGTGGTTCTCAACTGGGGTAGTGTGACGCATCAGGGCTCTGCACCACATACACTCTTGCTGAATTAGGCTCTGATGAGCAAAAGTAGGCAGGGCCTGCCTCAGGCTGTAGGCCTTCCCATTATAGCCTCCCTCCACCCCTCCCCATGCTCCTCTTGGAAACTGAGGGGTATGGGACAGTTCCATCTGCATACTTCTCTTTCTGGGAGTAGTCTGGGGGGCCAGACCAGAAAGGGCTATAGCACAAGGCAGCTCCTGCCTGCTTTAGGCTGATCAGAGAGCCCAAGTGCAGGAGGAGCATGCACATAGGCCACAGCCATTTCTGGGCTGACTGTATAGCAGGCATACAGGGTAATTTTACGAGGAGGCTGTAGCGCCTGGTTGAAAAGCACTGAGGTGAGTTCTCTACTGTGGGTGCCACCACGTTTAAAAAAAAAAAAAAAAAGTACTGGAGGGGTGCCCTGACTCTGAACAGATTGAGAACAACTGGACTAGGATGCAATAATAAGGGAACAGAAATTCTGTATTTGCCAGAAAAAGAGGTCATTGCTGGGTGCTATAATGGGGTAGGTGTGATTCACTGACTTGTTTTTAATGAAGTTTCAATTGCCTGTATTGGATTTTTTACTGAAATTTTCTTTGCATGACTGACAATAAAAAAGCAAGGTTAAAAAGAAAAAAAAATCCATAATTGTGTGGTACTTTTAAGAGCTTTCCAAAGAACATTGCTGAGAGATTTGGAACTGTGTATTCTTTTTCCCTCCACTAAAAATACATTATTTACCATATTTGCTCAAATATAAGATGACCTTGATTATAAGACAACTCCCCAATAATTATATTCTATACCTGGATAATTTATAAATTTGTTATAATTTTCCAGATATAGCATCTAATAATTGGGGATTTGTCTTGAATTTATCCCTCTCCCACTAGGAAAATAAATCAAGGAGGTCAGGTAGCCCCCTTGCCTTTTGCTCTCCTCAACTTCTTCATCCTGTAACTTCTTTCCCTGACCTCCTTACTATCGGATCCTGCTCTTCCTGAACCATGTGGTAGTGAATTGCAAATTTAAAAACACTGACCTAGAAATAAACATACCTGTAGTGACTTGCATATCTGCAAGTTACTACTGGTACCCATAGACTTAGTTAATCCAGAACTGGTGTAGCTTATCTCTTTTGAAACTGCTGCACATTTTAGCAAAGGTATTCCATAAACAAACTTTTAAGCAGTGCTTCTCTAGTATAAACTGTGCATGCAAAGTCAAGAGGCTCATGAATTACTATATAGTTTGTTGGGCTGGGCCCCAGCAGAGAAAATAGCATTTTCAACCACGGTGATCCCACAGCTCAGCACTGCTCAATGTGTGTGTGTACTCCAAATACAAAGGACTCATGTACTAATTAGCCCCCCATTCATGACTGGAACCAGGTGTTGTTGTCATGAGTCCTGGCATCTCCAAAAATGTATATGCAGATGAGGCATAGGGCAACTCAGCCCAACTCCAGCTCCAGCTTCACCTCCACCTCCTGGAGGGTGGTGCCACACTAATATGTGACATGCTGAGAGATGGGGCAACAGAGGGATCTGGGTAAGCTTTTTGGGGCCCATTTAGTGATGTTTGCCAGACATTTAAGGATGGCTAAAAAACAAGAATGGCAGGAAAAAGGTGCAGATCAGCTGTGGGGGTGAAGAGGAAGTCAAAACATATTCAATGTAGTAGCTCACCATGACTTTAAAAAGTGTCAGTGCTAAGGGATACAGCATTCAATGAGCATTACCATATATATTATACAGGTGGGTTAAGCTAATGTTTGCCATATATGCACCATCACTTGGCCTCTTGAAGGCTCACATCAAGCATAGTGGCTTAACCTGGCAGGGGAAATACCATGCATCTCTGTCCAAGAAGGTAGTTTTCCTGAACTGCCTCACAGGAGAACTGCTCTTCTGGTGTGGCTCAGTACCCGCTGAGGTGGAGCAGCTTTAAACCCAGTTTACAAAAATGGGAGTTCATCCCTTGCTTGCTCCGAGGGCCTTATGGCTAAGGGCAAGCAAAACTCAGGGGCATCCGAACCCCAAGACTCCAGGCTTGGGTCTGCAAGTAGGATGCCCGCCAAAGGTTTTGGAAACATCTGAAGCTTCAGGTGTGGGTGGAGGATGTTTGCCAGTAGTAGGGCCACTTGTGTTCTGGACTCTTGAATCTGAAATTAGTTTTGGCTAATTTGGCCTTGGATACAAATATATATGCACCATATGTTTTATAATCATACTCGGTGTTGGCTGAATTTAGTCAGCTTTATAGTTGGTTTCCATTACTGAGCACATGTTGCTTTTGGCAGCAGGTTAATGTAGATAATGTATTTAATAAGGTTTTCTTGTATGGAAATGTAAGATGAGGGGCTTTTTTGCCCATGATGATTGGAGGGGAAAACCTCATTTTATATATGAGTAACTACAGTAATCCTTCCTTTTCTGTTTATTCTTCCTTCCTTCTTTCCAAATCCAAAGTCAAGACTCTTGAATGAAGAGTCATAATTTCCTATGCCATCATCCATAGCCTCACTATTGCTTTGACCTCAGTTTCCTAGATTGGCAATTAAACCAGATCTGATCCTCATGGTAAAGTTCTCCACTCTTAGTCACTGCACAAATTTCTTTCTGCTTCCATGCTCTTGAAATGGCATAATCAAAGGAACATACTTTTTGAATGAACCCTGGCTGAATGACAGAAAGAAGCCAGATCTGATTTCAGTGCCTGTACCTTGGCAATATTTTGGTGCTAGTCTTAAGGCAGTGGATTAATAATATGTGACAGCTACATTGTTACCTGCCATCACTGCCATAGCAACCAGCTGTCATCTTGCAAAGGCAGGATTTGGACATCAAATGAGGGATAAGCAGCCAGAATTGAAATCTCCTTAGGGAACAATTGTATCATTGATGTCCAGAGTGATAAAAGAGAAGAAATATGGTGAAAAAAACTGATTATTTTAATTTTCAAATTATGAAAGATTTCAAGAAAGTGACATTTAAGAAAAAAAAGGAAGTGATTAACTGTTAAACACTGAGATTTTGAGATGCATCTAAAAGCTGTTTGGCAAATACAATTAATCACCACTATTCATGCCATCACTCATATGCTTGTCATGGGGTACATAAAACCCTGCAATACCTGAATTCACTCAAGTCCACTCAAAATATCTTCCGTTATATTTCTGTTTATTCAGGCATGAACAGCCATCTGCTGAACAGATGTTTCTCAATGGGCACTGTCCATCTCGGTTTTCACTGTCCATTAGGATGTCTAGACACATTATTTTTCATCGTGGCTTAATTATGAAGTGTTTTATTTCAGGATTTATCCAACCAGATATAATGCAGCCCTGCTTGAAATAAGTTGTAATATTCTGGTCACTTACAAACTGCTTGACATTGCTAACTTCCATATTTCAGTCAATCTAGAATATCCATTTGGTCATACTACGTTTGCTTAGGCTGTAAGTACAGAGATCTGAAAAAGTTTATGAAAATGCATAAATATTCCTGTTTAAATTAGCTTTACCTCATGCTTGCAAATTCTTCATCCCCCCCCCCCCCCCACACACACACACACACACACACTTAGGTATTTTCCCTTGACCTGGGACCTACCTGCTCAACTCAAATATTCTTCTCTAGCTGTTTCCCTACTATATATATATCTTTCCCCATCCAACTCCTTTTCTTGATGTTCCTCATGGTTCCCTACCAATTATTGCCATCCCTGAAGGCAAACAACATATCAGAGGCATGAATTCCAACCAGTAATTGTCACAGATTGTAGAGTGACCACCTACATACTACTAGTCTATACTTCACATTGTACAATTTAAATGGGCATGTTGGGGGGTTATGGTCTAGGTAGCCTCTTTATATTTAGAAGCTGAAGGACAGTAAGTATTCTAAATTATTCTAATAATCAAAAAATTGACTATAGTGTCTTTGCCACAGCAATCCCAATGAGAATGGAAGATAATTTATCTGTCACAGATCTCCTCAGGGGACTTTCTTGAGACCTTATTGGACTCTGTTCTCTATGGGTTCTCCCTGAAGCCAGTACAGGTGTGGCTTCTAGAGTTGGGGAGGAGTGGGGAGATCCCTGGCTCCTCCAAATCTGAGAGCCTGGCCTTTCAGTCCCTGACCCTCCTTGGTTTTCTGTGGCCCTGCCTCATGGAACTTTCTTCCAGTTCTGCTCCTGTCTTTACCTCTTGCTGGGAAGAAGTTTAACTTAGTAACACAGCAGGTAGTTTGAACAAAAATCTGTCAAAGTTTCCACGAACATTTTTACATTTCAAATTTTCACATTTGTCAACATTTCTTAAAGAGAGATCCAGAGAAATTACAAAATTTGAAGACTTTCAGCCAGCTGTATTACATATCAGAGGGACAGAGGGCAACAATGTATAAAAAGCATTGATGTATTTTATGAGTCAGTCATAATGGACATAAGGACTACAATCTGGCAAAGTGAAAGTCACCTAAACATGGCAATTCTGTTTTTAGATATGAGACAAGAGAAGTTGGTCATGTATCATTAGGTTTTAGTCCCATTGAAGGACTCAAACTTGTTTCTATTTTAACCTCAATGCAGACATGCTTTTTTCCCCCCTCTTTATGGAATGTCTCAACAACATTCATTCACTTGTTCCTGGGTTATGTGAAAATGAAAAAATGTAATTTTCATATGCAATTTTAGTTTACCAGTTTTTATTACATGCTTTTATATCAGTAGTCATAATGAATGGTAAAACCTGAGCTTCCTTCAGTGTAATATTAAAATAAGGCTGCATTTATTTTTTAATGTAGGGAGACAAATATTCTATTACTTGTGATAATGGTCTGTTCTTAACTGTGTTTAACTGCACATTGGGCGTTTTTAAATGATGATTTGTGTTTTAAAGGGAGAAGTTAAAAAAAGATTAAATGGTGAGTTGAACATTTCAATCCAGCTTTGTGCTTCCTTTGACACTTATCAGTGACACACCATAAAATGCAATGCATCTGAGTGAAATGTCATTTATGTTTATATATTCCATTACTTGGAAGAAAAATATTGGATTTTATAATTCGATGAACCAATCTCCTACTGAGTATTAGTTATTGAGGCAAATGAAATTCAATATATTGTGTCAGGTTGGAAGATTAAATTAGGGAAATAGTGTATTAATATTATTTAGTGTGGTTAAAATATATACCATGAAGTTTATAAAGAAAATAGAAAATAAAAATGCATTGACTGTAGGAAAAGATGTAAAAAAATATTTGGATTGCAAAAGATAATATATATTTCGTGTATTACTGTGATGCATTTTCTATGTTACCTATCAAACATTAGTCTTTATAATTTAACACCGCTTTTGCCTGGATAACTATTTTAATCCTAATTTGTGCTAATTGTATACAGTAAAAAAATAACAGTTCTGCAACAGTAGCATGATATTGAAACAAATGCTTTCAGAAAAGAAGGGCTTTAACTACATAAAAAGATCTAGACATTTTTAGGACTAGGACTTGCTTATTGTCTCATTTCTTCCACTCTTTTCTGTTTGAGGAGTTGATTTAAAATCTCCTGCCATGCTTCTATCTTGAATGACTATGCTAAGAATCTTTGAACAAAATTCTAGGTTCAGTCCTAATTGAGCTAGATAGTATAATATCGTATGCCTAAGGACAAAGTAAAGGTATTTTGCTGTGGACAGCAATGCAGGACTGATGAAGAAACCTGTCTTAAACCAAATGTCACACACCTATATCTATGGTTATTGCTACAACTACAGAAACCATGATCTGCCATGAAGCTATTTGGACTTTGCAGCGATTGGAGCTGTACACCTGACCAGAGCCTGTAAGAGGTCAACTTTCCAACCGCTTCAATTGGGCACAGCTAGTTTTGTGGCCTTCCACAAAGGCAGCAGCTGGGGTTGCTGTTCGGTTCACCCCATCCCTATCCCAGTTATACTACTGGGGCAAGATGATAGTGGGCATGTCTACACAAGACATTTACTGAACAATAGACTAATTAGTTGTGCAGTAAATGTTGCACATCTATATGTGTGCCCACATTAGACTGGAGTAAACTAATTTATTCTGCAGCTGGATAGTAGTTGTAAATACAAGTACTATCCTGCTACAAAGTAAAAAACTACATAGCAGCTCACATGTAGATGCTACCCTGGCTGACTGGGGCATGAGGGTGCTTCAGTGCTGTGGCTACCTGCTGCCTAGTCCCACACTGAAGCACTCTCATGCTCCAGCCAACCCCTTTGCAGCACACAAACCTGGTCACAGCAGCCCTGAGCTGGCAGGCTGACACCCTGTGCCCCCTGCCAGGCAGAGCTACTCCAACCCAGCTCAATGTGCTGTGATCCCAGGTGCACATGTAAATTAATGCATTGCATTAATATGCATATGTAGATGTACCCAGTGTGATACAAACTAGATACATGAATGGATTTTCATGATTTCAGCAGAATGGAATAGAAGGACACTTATATGTCTATGTTCACATAGATAAGCAACAGTAGAATACAATCTGGCTCCAAGGGATTCAAGTAAGACTAGAAGAAGAACATTGTTGTGATGACTAAAGATGATTGCACATGGATGAAAATCTTTAGATCTGCTAGGGGCAGTAAATGTTTTTATTTTAGTAAGATGAACTTTCTGAAGAGTCCTAGCTCTGCAGATGTCCCTTATATATCACCAAGAAGCAGTGTCTGGTTTTGGAGCACTGCTCATTTCTCTGACCTTCAGCTTTTCCAGTCCTAACTCTCAGATGAGGATCCTTCCTTTGATATTTTCTTCATCTTCTAATTTTATTTTGACCTGTTCCTTGGTCTTTATCCCTTTTTAAGCAGGTAGAACAACTAAAATTCAATAGCTGAAAGTTTTTCATGTGCAAATATCACCAGAATTACTATCACTGAGAATGTTGGTGTCTGTAATAAAGAATTGCATCTTCCCAACAGAAGAAGTGCAGAGCAGAGAGAATACTAAAGCATTTATAACCCCCTTGGTTCTTTACTTTCAGCAATTTCAGTCTATTATGTAATAGTGTGAATCCTTAAGGGTCTCCACTGTGCATCACAGGGCACTGACATACTCACTTTTCTGCTTCAGTGGCTGAGGCTTTTTGCCAAGGACAATATAAATGGAAATAGAATGATAAACAGCAGAATTCATTGATGTCTGTTGCATGCTACCACTACAGAAAAATACTCTGCAAATCTCTGGGACTTTGATATTACATTCATTCACAGACTTTGGACCAGGTCCAAAAACATTAAGCACTTACAGATCCAAAGTGGCACTTGGATAGTTTTAAACATCCCTAAACCCAAATGATGGTCCAGAAAATTCCCAGTTAGCTACTTAATTGTGGGGGGGAAATGAATTCAATAGGCACCTTTCTTTTTGATTTGATGTTTTCCTCTGATTTAAGGTGCTTCTGTACATGCCTCAGTCCTCACAAAGTTGTCCAGCTCAGCATCTGGCTGACAGCTCGCACTGGGATCCAGAAACTAGGCAGTCTTGCAGGGCCTGATCTTGTAGTATGCTTTGTGCATATCTCGCATGCACTGACAAGATCACACTTGTGCTGTTGCACCTGCCACTGTTTCCGCATTGTATCCAATGACTGTTTTACATAAAATACAGAAAGAAATAAACCTGACAGAAGCACTCCTTCCCCAGCTGAATGGCTTAACCATTAATCCCCCTCAGAGGAGAGCCATCAATCAACCAGAAAAGAGCCACGCACATAATCAGATGTCAGGAAAGCAGACCTTATGATGAGAGGCTGAGAGCCGTGGGACTCTTCAGCCTGGAAAAGCGCAGGCTCAGGGGCGATCTGGTGGCCACCTATAAGTTTATCAGGGGTGACCACCAGGAACTGGGGGAACGTTTGTTCACCAGAGCACTCCAAGGGATGACAAGGTCAAATGGTCACAAACTCCTCCAGGACCATTTCAGGCTGGACATAAGGAAGAACTTCTTTACTGTCCAAGCCCCCAAGGTTTGGAGTAGACTGCTGCTGGAGGTAGTTCAAGCACCTACCTTGAACACCTTCAAGAGACATTTGGATGTCTATCTTGCTGGGATCCTATGACCCCAGCTAACTTCTTTCCCTTTGGGCAGGGGGCTGAACTCGATGATCTTCCGAGGCCCCTTCTAGCCCTAATGTTTATGGAATCTATGAAACCACTGGTAAACAGAGCGATCCTCTCTCTTCTGCTTTTGGTGTGGCCCAATGAATCATGACTTCTTTTTCTGCACAGGCTTCAACAGGATTGGTTGGGAGGGGGTGTCCCCAGCTAAAATAGAATATAATGTAGTAGTTAAGGTATACTTCTGGAAGGTGGGTGAGGTGGATTTGGATTTCCTCAAGCAAAGGAGGAATTTATCTTGCATCTCCCACTTTCTGGATAAGTGCTCTAACCACAAAATTGTTATATGAAAAAGGAGCTCCCCATCGCCTCTGGCAACTATATTTTAAAAGAAAAATTTGTTTTTAAAAAGAGAAAAGTTGTCTCCCTGCTCAAAGTGCTGGCTGTTTTGGCTCTGATTTTGAGGCAGCTTCCTGTTCCCATTCTTAAGATAGGCTTTTAGTTTTCCTTCCTGGGGCCAGAAGCTGAACTTTGGGGGCCTAAGTTTTATATTGGATATAGCCCCTTGACTGTTTTAGAGCGTTCAGTCATTTCTGTTGCACCAGAGAAGTACAAGTAGCGGAGTGCATCCATACTATACAGTCTGGACTGGTTTAAACATTGATCCTACTTCCTTACAAACTGGTGATGAAAGTGACAGCTATTAATATTCAAGAATGTGTGTGCGCTGCCTTACGGTTTTAAAGAAGTTTTGTGAGGAATCCCATCCTTGTCCATGGAACTGCTCCTAGGAATAAAGCTAGTAAAGATAAAGCATAAAGGCCTTTATACTATAACTGCTTTTCTTCTTTTTATATGAAGTGAGGGGGTTTTTTGTATTTTTTTTTTTTTTTTTTTATTCAACTGTATACTTGGACCAATAAAAGCTATGACAATAAAACCCAACCAAAACAAAAACACACACCATGCTTATGGCATATTTCCTAGACTATTACAGCTACAGCAACACTTCATCTCTACTTTTTCATTTTTATTTCTATATTCAGTTTATACAACAGTCCTTATTGAGGACTGGACCCATATAAAGTTTCAACTTGAAAAGTTGTGAGGCTTTTGAGTTTGTATGTAGGGCTTAATCCTGTTAGGTGTTTGGCCTCACATAACATATGCTGAGTGTTTTAACTGAGATCAGTAAAGCTCAAGTTGAGCAATGACTGTATTCAAACTCTTACAGAAAATACTTCTCAGGGCCAAAGTTATCTGTACAGAATAAATTTATTTTAATCCTGACAGATTAAAAAGTTAGCATGTTGAAATTACTCAGACTTTCAGAAAAACCCCTCCATGATCTGGTGTAAATTTCACTTGTGCAGAAGGTCAACATATGGTTTTCAGCTCCACAGAAGTTCAGATTTTAGGGATAAGGTCTGTGCTGAAGTCCTGACCATAGGCATATTTATCCCTGGAGAAGATAAGTTTAGGTAATTACTTGAAATAATTTGGAAACTTATTATAGGCCTAGGTTAGAAATGCCAGTGGTTTAGATTCAAATCATTTTGATGTATGTAGAAACATAAGATAACTTTTACCATTTGCCAGTTCTATTACTTTCTGTTTAGGTGGATCTGTTTGTTTGGATTGTAAAACAGAACAAATATATCCAGTAACACTGAAAGTTGCTGAATATATGGGCAACAGATTCAAAACCCTGCAAATTCTTTACAAAATATGAGTAAAAACCTTTGTTCTCTTTAGGCTGGGCTTGTGTTTAAAAGGAATTTAAAAGTAGTTCTGAGATGCACAAACTATTCTTTTTTCAGGCTCATTTCTTCTGAAGGGGATTGAAGAACACATTTAGTGTAAAAGCTAATAAAGTCTCAACAAAATTATGGGAGATTTTAAGGTATTCCATTACTATGTCATATAAATAATTATCTGTCCTCTTTAAAATGAGGGTGTTTCCTCAACCTAATTATTTCTTTCAAGCTTTTCCTGTTGAATACTTACATATTTTTTAGATTGCCTAAGGAGTCATCTTATTGTATTTTGGCCAGCACAGGTCAGAAATCAGTAACATTTGATTACAGTGTGAAGAAGGATCAGGGCAGATTGGCATCTCTACTTTTTTTTTTTATCTTCAGCAGATCAATTTAAAACACTTAAAATGTAGTTGATATCATGAAAATCCTCAGCAACTCTGATTGGAGATGCAGCAAATTATACAGTCTGCTTAGGAGTCAGATAGGAACAACACAAAATTTAACAACCTACAATTAACTAAAATAGATTTTTTGGCATAAATCTGAAAACCAAAGGAGAAAACATATTAGAGTTGCAAATATTAAGATGTTTTTGCTAACTCTTTATGTAAACAGAATGTACGTTTTCTTAACAATTATTAAAATATAAATTGTAGCTAATAGACCTTTAGCAATATTATTCTGAAAAAGCAACTCTGCCTTAATGAGAGCTTTCTGTATAGGCAAAATGTTCTGTTTAATTAGAAGGTAATGGCTAGAGAGAGAGAGAGACTGAGAGTGTAAGCACACATGCACACAACTGGACAGCTACTGAGATTTTTTTATTGCAAATTAACACTTCTACTTGCAAACACAAAAGCAACTGTACACAAGTGAGTACTCCCAGTCAGATCAGTAAGACTCTTCACTTGTGAAATTGTCTGAAGGACAGACTAATGCCCTGGATCAGGAAAGCCCTTTAGTGCATGTCCAAACTTAATGGGGCTGATGTACAAGTTTAAAAATAAATAAATATTTAGTTGCTTTTTTGAACAAAGCCTACATGATGTATACTCCTTTGAATCCCACATTGGAAAAAATCATATCTAGGCTGGAAAGGAACAGAAAGTATTTTAATGGGAAACAAAGAAACTGAGAACATTTTCATCTTAATCTACATGCTCCACCTAAGAAAAGAAAGGAAATTTATTTTAAAAAAATAATTAATATATTCTATATATTAATTGTTCCAGATTTAGGAAAAATGGCATTTTTTGTAACTCTACATAATATATACACAGTTATTCAATATTCAAAATTCAATCAGTGTCTATCAACTCCAACTTGTTTTGAATTAAGCTAACTTCTAAATTACAAGAAAAGAATGGGATGCTAGTGCTTCCTACTGTACCTGAAAAATTCTCTTTCCAGTAATTTTAATAGACCCTACCATTTTTTTTAATTATAAAAATATTCCTCAAAATGATTTGCAGCCAAAAAAAGAAATTTTATATAT
>NW_005842697.1:221053-245713 GCF_000455745.1 Alligator sinensis
ACACACACACACACACACACACACACACACACAGAGGCAATGCAGGACCTTAGAGCCTGCTTCTGGTGTGCAGACTGCTCTGTGCCATTTATTTGGTATGTGGGGCCAAAACCTTGAGCACCATTGATCTAGGTCAGTGGCCCGGCCCTATGGGCCTAGGTCAGTCCACAGGCCAGGTCCCATGTAAAGTTGGCATATGGGGTTGGTCCATGGTTGTGATCCCATGTGCTGGACTGGCTGTGTGTGGTGGGCTGACCCTGCACACCTGAATCTGGCTGCACATCAGCCCAACCCCAGATCTGGCATGATTTAGCATGCAGGACCATGCTATTCAGAACACAGAGTCCTCCATTTGTCCAGAAATTTGGCAACAGAGCAACAGCAATTAAGGCTGTCACCACTCCTCCTCTGCCAAAGTTCCAGACTCCTGGGGAGCCCTGCAGATCCATGGGCCAAATGTGGCCTGTGGGCCAGAGGTTAAGCACCATTGGTCTAGGTCTGTTACCAAGTTGAGTGGACCAACTTCCAGTCAAGATGTAGAAAAGGCAGAAGTTAAATATATTTGGAAAGAAGCTGGATGGCACGTTCACATCTAGCAACACTAATGAATAATTTTCAGTTCTACCAGGACTAGGGAAAATGATAAATAGAAATACCTAAAGATTATAAATGGGTCCACGTCAGCATGGAAGGTTTTGAATGGAGACCCACAGGGGTCTGTATTGGACCCAGTGCTGTTCAGTGCATTTCGTAATGACTTAGACACTGGCATAGAAAGCTTTTTGAGCAAGTTTGGAGGTGACACTGAACTGGGAAGGACTGTGAACACTTTGGAGGATGGGAATGCAATTTAGAAGGATTTCAACAGATTGAAAAGCTGGGCTGGAACTAACTGGATGCTGACAAGTGCAGGGTGCTATACCTGGGGAAGAATAATCAAAAGCACAAATGCAAAATAGGTAACGCCTGGTTGGATGACAACACTATGGAGTAGGATCTGGGAGTCATGGCAGATTACAGACTCAATAATGAGTCTGCAGTGTGACGTAGATGCACAAAAGGTGAAGGTACTTTTGGGATGCATCAATGAAAACATTGGATGCAAGATGGGGGAAGTGGTAGTGTCTCTACTCAGCACTGGTTAGGTCTCATCTAGAGTACTGTATGCCGTTTTGGGCTCCACACTTTCAAAAGGATGTGGAGAAGTTCAAAAGGGCCCACAGGTGGGTGAGAAAGATGATGGCTTAGAAGAAAGTCATAGGAGGATAGGCTGAAGGAACTAGGCATGGTCAGTGTGTGGAAAAGGAACTTAAGAAAAAACATGATAGCTGTCTTCAAATATTTGAAGGGTTGTCATAAAGGAGAATACTATTTCTCTCTTGCAGCAGAGAATAGGACATGGACCAGTGGCTTGAAGTTGTAGGATATTGGGGAAAAAACCTTCTTCATTGTTAGAAGAGTGAGGCAGTGGAATAGACTGCCTAGGGAAGTTGCAGGATCTCCATTACTGGAGGGTTCAAGAAGAAGTTGGACAGCCACAGGTCAGTGATAACCTAGGCATAGCTATGCCTATGTTCTACTATAGGTATTTCCCATACTTCTGGGCTTTGCTGTTTCCCACTTGGGGCTGGAAGGTTCCCCGCTAGAGGATCTTGCCCCTTCAATCCAGATAAGACCAATTGTCATATTTGGGGTTGGGAAGGAATTTTACCCCATAGTCAGATTAGTATGTACTGTGGGAGTTTTTGCCTTCCTCTGTAGCAGAGTCTGGGACAGAAGGGAGAGGCATGGGGATCTTTTGAGTGTATATTAACAACCTTTACAGCAGCAGGATGTTGACTGATGTGGTCCCTCTGCTTTACCTGTGGCAGTTTAGGATGTTATGTCTTGTGTTGTGTCAGGGATGACTGTGTAATTTTGCTAAGAAGTAAGACAATGGATTTGTATAGGATGGTTTGGATGGGAATGATTCTGCCTCAAGCAGGGGTTGGATTAGATGACCTATGGAGGTCCCTTCCTGCCCTACTTCTCTGTGAGTCTATGTGTTATTTTATCTTTTGTTATTAGTTGCTAGAATTACTGACACTGTATATTGAGAGAAGGGGAAAAACAATGCTTGGCAAGTATTCTTCAGAAACTGGTGCCCTTATTAAGATACCAGGAATTTAATTTATTATTTGGTATAATGACCCTTTTTTTTTGTTACCAGGATAGTTCACCTTGAACTCATGTACTATTAATTTGATATTTTATTTATGGCAATAATAAAAAAGGAACAACTGATTACCTGCAATACACAAGCAAAATTTTTGCCATTTGCTTCTAGCTCTCATGTTACCAAATATGCCCTTGGCAATAATTTTTCTTTCAGACCTAGTGTATTAAAGAACAACATATTAACATTTTAAATTATGTTGGATATCTTTCATGCTGCAATCATTTTCTGTTGCCCAATTTAAGGGCTTGATCTGGCTCTGACTGAAGTCAATCCTCAAACTCCCATTAAATTTAATAGGCTAAGATGGAGCTCTTGGGGATGTTTAGTGGCTGAACTAAATGTGGTATGAAACAGATACTAATCCATAACACTAATATCCTAACACTTGAATGATTGTATTCAAAGTGCCACATTAATTACTTACATTTTAGCAATGCTTTAGCAGTATGTCATATTTTTCAACAGCAATAAATCATGCAACATAATAAGTGTTTATTGCAATTTTTCTCTGAACTGGAACTTTCTTTCAAAATATAAATACAAAAGGTTTATTGGCACAAAAGCATACTCATTAGTGATAAGCCTTGGAAAATTTGGATATCATAGTGGTTTGGCAATAAGTTGTTAGTATCCCTATTCCTAATAAGTTTAGGTTTCTGATGCAATAAATGGTCATGTGAAATAAATGTTAGTCCCAATTAACCACAGCCTTACTTTTTGTCATTATTGATAAAACTAGTATTGCCCAAATAAATTCTATATAGTAGGGTTTTCTAACAGTAAGTTTTATAGACAAGATTGAAAGAAAGTCACATTTTATGATGGTTGAACTGTCCAAAAATTGAAGGCTTTTGATTTCTAATTGAAAGACGCATTAGATCCTACAGGAACAATTTTATATCCCACAGAGCTTTATTCTGTTGTGATAATCAGGATTTTTATATGCAATAAGCTATTGTTTTTATTACTAGTGGCTTGGGTCACCATTGCTGCTGTTCACAGGAAGAATAGTGTTTACACACTGGACAGATGGCTCATAAAATCAGGAAAGAATTAGGGCTGTATCCAAACAAGGTACTTTTTGATACCTCCCTCACTGGAATCCTGTATCCTGATATGTGGAGTTAGATGCTTCAGAATGGGAGTCAAAGTAGCCAATGTGTAGAGCAGGAAAGCACTTAAAACCAGAAATTTTAGTGTGAAGTTGCATAGAGCTAGTTTTTAGGAGATGCTGTGGACAGGGGGAGTCTATATTCCTGCTTCTCTCTGGACTGCGGGGGAACACTGATGTCTACTTAGCATCCATAGCCCCCACAACTTTCTTGAAAATAGACATCTGTATCCTCTCCTTCAAATGATTTAGTAATACTCAGTGGATTGCCCCCCCCCGCAGTCCCCCACAAACATGATCAGAGGAGCTGTTGATGATGGTAGTTCAATGTGCTTCTCAACCTGACATGATACAACCCTCATATCTTCAGTTTTCCAAAGGAGTGATTATAGACAGCCTGGACTATAAAGTATAACAGTGTTAGCTGTAGTCATGAGGGGCAAAAAATGGAAGTATGGTAGTTGGGTAGTAGTCATTAAGACAGAGTTAAGACAGTCATTGGTGGATGAAAGATAAAATAAGATTAGGAGCACAGAAGTGAGAGCAGATGGTGCATATGCTCAACAAGCTTGAGGAATGCAAAACATGTTAATGAAGTTAACTTGCAAAATCATTAGAGCTAGTTCTTCACCTGCCTGTGCTGATCAAATGATTAAGGCACTACTGTAGCTTCCCACCTCCCTTGAACTGAACACAGTTGTGAAGGAGAGACTAGACACTGGACATCCCAAGATCTGGATGTGTAAGTTTAAGCTATTAATAAAACCTGCCTAAAGAAAGGCTTTTTTGCACGTCCAGATATTGGGTGTCCAGTCTCTCCTTGGTAACTGTGTTCAGTTGAAGGGAGGTGTGGAAGCCACTGTAGTGCCTTAAATCACCAGACTATCTGTAAGACTGAGGTAGGGACTCCCTCTACAACTACTACTGAAGCTTTGCCACTGTGCCAAAAAAAATTTAAGATATATTCAGGCAAAGGGGAGAGGCGGGAGGAAGAAAGTAGGAGAAAGAACACAAGAGTGGGGTGTGACCCTTTACCATAGTCATTAGGACCCTCGCACAGGAATTTTGCTTCAAGGTCTATTTCTGTATTTTATTCACTGGCAATTTAATGTAAAATAAAGAAACAGTCTGTGGAGAAGGGTCATGGGGCTAATACACTTCTAGAATTTGGTTATATCTGAACAGCATTGCTTGGGACTGCAATATCAGATTTAGGTGCCTAAAGTCTGGCTAGCTGCCACTTGAGATGCCTAAGTCATTCACTGAATCTGGCTTGTCATGAAAGGAAAAGGATTAACATCAAGAATAACTGCAAGGGCTAAGATGTATATTCTTGGCTCTGTTTTACTACTTATGGTGCAAACAGAAGTTGGATTACAAAACCAACATCTTCAATTGACTTTTTCCCTTTGCATGTCTCCATAGATTTCCAACTGTTCTTTTTTTCTTACATTTTTAAACTATGCATCTATATTTTGCATTTGTATTTGCATATTCTGAGAGCAACATAGATTCATAGATTGTAGAGTTGGAAGGGACCACAATGGATCATCGTGTCCGACCCCCTTCCCCTGGCAGGAAAGAGGACAGAGGTCAGATGACCCCAGGCAGGTGACTATCTAGCCTCCTCTTGAAGACCTCCAAGCTAGGTGATAGCACCACCTATCTTGGAAGCCCATTCCAGATCCTGGCCACCCTTACTGTGAAAAATTTCTTCCTAATATCTAACCTAAATCCACTCTCAACTAGTTTACACCCGTTATTCCTAGTCACTCCCTGGGGCGCCTTAGTAAACAGCGCTTCCCCTATTCCCCGTTGACCTCCCCCCTGCCCAATAAATTTATAGGACGCCACAAGATCTCTCCTCAGCCGTCTCTTGTGAAAGCTGAAGAGATTCAGCTCTCTCAACCTCCCCCCGCAGGGTCTATCACGAAGGCCACTAATCATGCGAGTGGCCCTCCTCTGGACCCTCTCAAGATTCTCCATGTCCCTCTTGAAGTGCGGTGCCCCAAACTGGGCACAGTACTCCAACAGCGGCTCGACCAGTGCTGCATAGAGGGGGAGCATCACCTCCTTTGTTCTATTAGTCATGCACCTGCTAATGCACAACAAGGTGCGATTGGCCTTGTTGATGGCCTTGTTACATTATCGGCTCATGTTCATCTTGGAGTCAATTATGACTCCACGATCCCTCTCTGCCTCTGAGCTGCTGAGAAGGACACTCCCTAACCTATAGGTGTGCTGGGGGTTCCTCCTTCCCAGGTGGAGTACCTTACATTTATCTTTATTAAATTGTATCCTATTTCTCTCTGCCCACTGATCCAACCTGTCCAGATCAGCCTGAATCTGCTCCCTGCCCTCCAGTGTACGAACCCTGCGGGACCCCACTGCCCACCTCCCTCCAGGCCAAGAAGAAAACATCCACCACCGCTCTCTGGGTGTAGTCCCTAAGCCAGTTGGCCACCCACCTGACTGTGTAGGCATCCACTCCACAGTCTGCTAGCTTTTCAATGAGGATAGGGTGCGAAACTATGTCGAAGGCCTCCCTAAAGTCCAGGAAGATGACATCAGCCTCGGCTCCCATGTCCAGGCGCTGTGTGTGACCTGGTCATAGAAGGCTACAAGGTTTGTCAGGCAGGATCTACCTGTGACAAACCCATGCTGGTTTCCCCTCAGCATCGTTTCCCCTGCTGGGCCTGCACAAATGTGTTCTTTGATTATTTTCTCTAGCATTTTCCCAGGAACAGAGGTAAGACTGACTGGTCTAAAGTTACCCGGCTCATCCCTTCTCCCTTTCTTGAATATGGGCACCACATTGGTCCTTCTCCAGTCCTCAGGGACCTGGCTGGAGCACCATGAGTGCTCGAACAGCTGGGCCAGTGGCTCAGCTATGACACTGGCCAATTCTTTCAGCAGCCGTGGATGGAGGTCATCCGGGCCTGCTGATTTGTACCCATCCAGCTCCTCCAGGAGCTCCTTAACTATTTCAGAACTGACCGTAGGCAAACTGGTGCCATGTGGACATCCGTCAATGATAGAGGTGGGGGAATTGGGGGGAAAACACTTTTTCTAGGTAACCTTCAGACTTTAAGACACATTCTAATACTGTTACTTATTTTGAATAGCAAAATCATAGTCAATAGGACTAATGGGGCTAACTGTAGATGTTTTTGGATTTCATTTGAATGACTCAAAGTAGGATTTTCACAATCTGTAATACTTCAGCACCTTTTGGTAAAACTGTCAAAGTAGGTGTGTTTAAAGAAGGTCTTTAATGTAACCTTAGTTTCTGCTGCCATTATCATCACTTCTGTGTGTTTGTACATATACACAGAGCTATGAATATATAAATAAATAAGCATTTGTGTATAGATATCTCCAATAAAGCTCAGCAGACAAACCCAAAATTGCAACTTTCACCTCTCTTAGGATTTTAATAACACTTATCTTCATCCAGAGCTTTGATCTTTTCAACAAGATAAATATGGCATTAGAACTCCCTATTTTAAAAGTTCCTATAGCTGCATCCTGGTCTGTGCTGTAGAGGAGTTTAATGAGTATGTTAATCATTATAACACCTACACAAATATTCCACTTAGAGTGACTCACTTTTTTGGTTTTCATTTGAATAGTTTAAAAGTGTGTGGGATTTTGCTACCAAAAAACAAAGACAAAGCTCATCCTCCTTCAAGGCAGTACTAGAATGATTGCTCATTGTGTCTATGAGTAGTTAATTAGTAGCTTGCTTGCTTTATTATGAAAAATATATGTCAACATCAAAGAATCTGTCTGAGAAATGCTCAGATATTCTGTAGAATAATCCCAATTTCTTCTTCAGTAGCACAACAATGGTAAGATTGCTGGTAGGCAAAAACATATTCAAACATTTTTTTCAATGATAAAATGTGAAGTCACTTTCATAGCATTTTGTGAATAATATAAGTAATAGTTCATTCACAAGAATGTTTGTGGAACTGAAAATATTTGTGATTATTCACAAAAGTAGGGGGTTGTTTCAGAAACATTTGCATGATCATTTCAGAATATATTTTCCCTGTTTCATTTTTAAAGAGTTTTACTTCAAGGGGGAGAAGATTATTAAGATTAAGGTGACTTAGCATGCACCATAAATAATGAATGAATAGTCATAGAAATTCATTTAAAAATGGCACCTGAAATAAATCATATTGATGGCAAATCTCTATGCAATTCAGAATAAAGTTTATGCTTTGTTCGAGTTAGTTGTTCACTGGGTAATGAGTTTATGGGAACGAGCACCTTAAGAGGTGAAAGGCATGTTCTGTATTTAGAAGCATTTTACCTAGGACTATTTTCTTAAACCAAATTATATATCCATTAACTTTCCAGCTGGGCATTCTCCAGTGTATCAGGCTTTGTACCTAACAGCTCGCTACTGGAGGAGGGGTGAATAAGCCATAAACTTATCATACAGCACTGAGAAATAGTGCATCTACCAGACCCTGTATGTAGAGTCAGCTGAGAAATTCTGTGCTCTTCTTCCACCTGCCATTTTGCCTTCATTTAAGTCCATTCTACATTGGGGATGTTATGCTATGTACTTATTCATGTTCCACTCAGGATTGGGACATGTTCCAAGTTTTTCTCTGGATTATGCCTTCCTGAACAATACTTCATGCTCATTTGCCTTCATTTGACATGCGTTTTGTCCAGCCTCCACAGGAACCAACACATGGGCAATTATCTGTCTGCTTTACTACTATGGAATGCTGAAAACACACACATTCTCCTGCTGGAACTACTGCCTGTGGCATGCAATGAACCCACACTCCATTAAAGAGCATCAATTGGTCAAGCTCAGTGTGTGCACTCATGGAATACTGCATGAGCCTACTGATCTGCTGACCACTAGGAATTTTTTGAACTACTTTTTCTTCAGCTGCACATTGGTTAACTGAATGGAGCTAAAGTAAGTGCAAAATGTCTGCTCTAAAACTTTTAAGACTCCGATTGTTGCAAACATAAAATCATGTGGTTAATAAACTACAAGTTTTAAACCCTTTATTACAGAATTATGTCAAGGAGACATCTTGTGACATACTTAGGTGCCTGGGCCAATGGAACTCAAAGTGCAAAACCCAAAAATCCTTTGCTCCCTTCAGCATGAGAACTGTTCTAGACATGATTGATATTGTAAAGTTAAAATCACTCTCTCAGACATGTTTATGACCATCATGGCCACATAGGTGAAGCCTCCCTTAAAGGTTTCCATTTGATGGACACAACATGCTCTAAGGTTCTAGTTGTTTGGAGTTTATTTACTATTAAGAGGATACGGAAGTGGCTAAATCAGCAGATGTCCGCCAAGTCTCATTTGACATCATCCACCTCACTAGTAGGGCAACCAAAACCTGAATTTTTGAGCAGCTGTGTGCTATAAATGGAAGATGAATCTTTGGGGCTTTGCTAATGTGACCGTGACTTTGAAACAGAAGGTGGAGCAAGCATGGTAGGTAGAAGCTGAAAAGCAAGTTAACCAGAGCCTTTCACCTTTTAAGATGGGCACAATACTTGCTTGTATTTCTTTTTAACATCAGTTTTGTCACAAGACGAATACAGGGCCTAATTTTCATTTATATTACATCTGAGACCCTAAATCATAAGTGTAATTTACAGTGCTGTAAAAGGGCATTTAGTATAAATGAGAATCCCATGTGAGATTTTCTTTATGTTTGAAGTGACCTTTTCTCTTAGAAATCAGTAGCAAAGGCTGGCATGAGAAGAGGCAGAAAAACAATGATTAATCCCAATGCGCTTGGGAAAGCATGAACAGGGGTTGGCATAAGAGTCATTAAATGTAAAATAAGAGGGGAGAAGAGCTAGTTAAGCTAGTTAGAGTCAAAGTGCTTAACAGAGCATAGAGAGAGAGTGATATGAGTGCAATGAAATCTAAAGCACCAGGGGAGAATGAAGACAAGATGACATGATAGCAGTTAATGGGTGGGAAGGGGAAGAAAACGATAAAATAAATGATGTGTTTAAAGCATAAAATGAAGACACTGAATGTTCCATGTTACTAGCTAGTGGGCAACAGGCATTTTCTTACAATTCTCAATATTTATTGCTGGAGGAGTGACTGGGGGCTTGTTCGGCAGGATGAGGGATTAGTCAATGAAGAGGCTACTAACAAGGAACACTACAGGCTCTGAGGGCCCAGCAGAGATTTCTGCAATTGACTTATGTCACACAGTGCTGAAAAATGAAGTTTACATACTAGATTGTGTATGACTTACAGTGATTTGTACATGTCTAATTTATGGCACTGCCAGTCAGTTTTATTAAAATGTGTATAACCATAAGTTAAATGTGTGTAAGAAACAGTGAGCAGAAGTTTCACGTAGTGCACATTGGGCATTTTTGCATGTGCATTTATGTCAGCTTAAATTTACTGTGCAGTAAATTACTGCTCAGTAAGCAAGAATAGGGCAGCATCTACATGTGCAGGTGTAGGTGCATTAATTGCATTAATGAGGTGTTTGGACTGACTTGGAACTAAAGATAGTGCAGGTATCAAATTTATGCTCAAATTGTCATAAGTCACTGTATTTACTGAGCAGTACAGGAGTGCATGTGTAGATGTGCAACTATACTGTGCAGTAAGTTCAGTTACTGTACTGCGCATTATTGTTGTATACTGGAGTGGAATCCTACACCTAGGATGTTTTAATTCTGAAGCAATTTGTTATTTTGATTTATTCATCTTTCTCAGTCAGTTTAAATGGGGTGGATTCCTTGAGGCAGGACTGGTTTGACAGTGATGAAAGGAGGATTAGGAGGGTTAGCAAGGAGTGGGAATTAGCTGGCCATATAGCTGTTAATTTTCAGACCTTTTAACATTTATGTGGGATTTTTTTTAAGGTAGTAATGAGAAAGTACCATATTATTTTGGGCATCAACTAGACTTGACCCAATTTCCCTTTCAATCCACTGTTAAGTACATGTAGTATAGATCTACTCTATTCCTATTATTCAATTTCTGAAGTAAAACATAATTATGTAAGGTAAGCTCCACTTTCAATTTAGTGATACCTTCTGACCATCTTCAAATACAGAAAATCTAAGGAAGTGCCAAGGAAGGTACTTAGGTCTCATTTTTCACGAGACATCTTTATCGTAGCAGAATTATGTAGAATAACGAGGCTTTAACTGCAAGCCATGAAAATAGGTGGACGGGGAAAGGGAAATGGTTATTTCCAGGAAGAAAAGAGCAGAAATCCTTGAGAACTAATTAAACTTAGTTCAATATCTAGTTAGCAGGCTGATCCCTTATGCCATTGAGCATCCACAATACATGAATTTTTCACTCTTCTCCTTTTTTTTTAGGCTGAAAGTCAATAACTTTGTCTGGTTCCCCTGCCATTACTGTATGTGTTCTGGTGTTCATTTCCTTCTCTAATCATGGAGCTTTGACAGCAGATATTAAATGATATGTTCTCAATTACATGTATTTAGAGATTTTTTTTTACCTTCTCTTTCTGTTTATTACTTTCTTTTCCTGCAGCAAGTGAATTGAGAGATTCTGACAAAAACTAAAGTCTAGTAAAGTCATTAAGCTTTTTTCCATTATCCTTATTGGACTTTGGATCAGGTTCATGAAGGAGAAGTCTAGCTACATGCCTGTCCCTCAGGCAGAATGATTTTCATAAGCAAGTTAGTTGTGGAAAAGTGGTAAGAATCTGCCATAACCTGGGCGCACAACTGATTGGTAAAACCTTTTTTTATTATTATTATTATTATTAGGGAATGGAGTGGGTCTATGAACAACTTACTATGAGGCAAACTAGGATGTTACAGTGCCTCAGCTACTATGTGGTAAGTGCCATGTGCACACTCTCAAGACACTCAGTTTGAGACAGGTCTCCATACTTTCCTTGAGAGAGAAGTTTCCTTGTATTCACTGCAGGGTAAGTCTGTGCACACGGGCAGTTGCTGCTGGGTAGCTGATGTGCTGTAATTTCACATTGTAGCTTACCTTGCAATAATCTGTTCATATGTCCATATCTTTAGCTGTTACACACATTTTCCTTGTCTTTTGCAAGCCTTCATGCAAACAGCTAATTTCTTGTCCTCTGATCACCCCTTGTCTAAATATGTTGTCTACTCGAATCCCATGAACTAGTTTCTCCTCCAGCCTCCTTTCATACAGCTTGATACTCTTTTCTGCCCCACAATTATCCTTTCCCATAGTCACTGCTATGTTCTGTTTAAGGATATTTACCCTCCAAATGTCATTCAGCCAAAGTACTTGCCTGTTGAATACAGTTTGTTTGTTTTTCAGTTGTAGTCTATCTTGCATTTTATTTTGCTGAAAGGTTCACAGAGCCTGCAAGTCCAGTGGGATGATATGCATTTTATCCCCAGTGGATGCATACATCAGAGCTGCTGGACCACTTGTTACCAACTCCACCAGTAAAGATCTAAGAGCCTCAGTCTGTTTCCATCAGCCATTTCCAGTATTGGTCATCGCATGCTCAATATGCGCATCACATCTTGTGATCTGTCATAGAGCTGAATCATTAGAGACTCCTTTGTCTTATTTAATCCTTATGAGACATCCTGGTAAGAAATGCAAAGGAAACTATGTGGTAAGAGAAGCTGCAGAGTTTTATTGTGAATTTTCAATGGGTATAGAAATATGTTTAATCTAGCCCCCCCCCCCCCAAACAACAAAACAAAAACAACCCCAAAACAAAACAAGAAACCATATACAGGAGACAGAGGTGTTTGGGATATTGTAAGGGTTGTGGTTAGGATGCTGGCTTGGGACTCAGCAGATCAGTTTAATACCTTATTTTCTTACTGACTATCTCCATAGCTATGGGAAAATCATTTAGGTGGGCTATTCTTAACACCATGACTGGTGCTTTCAGATAGCACTGCTCTCAATTATTCCCTGCTCCCATTCCCCACACCAAAGCTGGAAATGAAGTGGTGAAGCTACACTGGTGAGTGGTGCTCCTATGCCACTGCTTTGTGCTAAATACATAAATATTATTTATATTTTTCTAGTAGTGTGTGTGTGTGTGTGTGCGTGTGTGTGTGTACTGTAGAGGTCTACACACACACACACACACACACACACACACACGACTGGGGGAGGGAAGGAGATGAATTCAGTCCTATATATTTTTTTTTTTTAGAAATCCTATATCCTATCCTAGAATATATATAGATAGGACTGAATTCATTTCCCTCCCTTCCCCAGTCATATAGGTATCCCCCCATCACAGTACATATATATAAATAATAAAATGATTTATATATATATATATTACATTCTACTTGATGGCATGAGACATTTTAATAACTGGAAGGTCTAAGTGAAAAACTAAATAAAATTTTATGGGAATTTTTTTCAGCAGGAAATGAGAGATCATCTTCAAATATGTAAGAGGTTATTGTATTGAAGATGTTAATTAATAGTTCTTCATGTCCACTGAGAGAAGGACCAAATGTAATCAGCTTTATTTGAAGCAAAGGAAGCTTAGGTTAGATACGAGGATCCTTAAATTCTGGAACAGGTTACCTAGAAGGGATATGGAAAGTTGACATGGGAAGTTTTAAAGAAGCAGGTTAGATAAATAGCTCTTAAGTGTGGTAGAGGCATGTTGAATTGTATTTCAAACTAAGGGGTAGACAAGATGACCTCTTGAGGTTCCATTTACCTTATTCTCAGCTGAAAAACATGGATATGTCTTTAGCAGTGTAAGCTGGTATTTGGAATAGAGTAATTAATCTGTCCTAGATCAAAACTTCTTTCTCATCATCATTCTACAAAAACTGCCTTTTTGTGAGCTCATTTCACTTTAGCTATAATGTTATGATCATAATAGACAGATGTCAGTTATATTACAAGAAGAGGAAAAACAAAACAAAACAGACACCCACCTCATAATTCTCCTAATCAAATCTTTACAGTACCTTCCTCCAGCATCTTGGAAATATTAATTATTTGTGCTATCATTTCATACCTCACTGAATTACTATCACCCATCATTAGTAAACTTCATATTCTTCTTCACTTATAATTATTTACACCACTGTTCATAATCCAAATGCTCTAAAAGCTTTGACTGCAGTTGAACCCAACCACTGAGAATTCCTTGAACTGTATCCAGTCTTCCTTGACTACAGGAAATATCATTGTTGGAATGAATCTTATATTATCTTAGAGACTTATATTAATAACCAGTAAAGATAACCAGTAGGGCAGAAGTGCTAGACTTTAGAAAAGCTAACTTCAATGAGCTCAAGAGATTAGTAAGAGAGGCACTGAAGGACAGGAGTATTGGTGAGATTGCAGTCCAGGAAGGGTGGTTGTTCCTCAAGGGAACAATCCTTCAGGCACAGAAGGCAACAATCCCATTGCACATAAAGGGGGGGCAAAGAGGCCAAAAAACCCTTTTGGCTGAACACGGAAATCCAGGAAAGCCTAGGGGCAAAAAAAGGGGTATACAGACTGGAAGAAGGGGGGTAGCCACCAAGGAGGGAGTGGCTCGCACTTGTGGGGACTCAGTTAGAAAGGCCAAAGCAGCAATGGAACTCGGGCTGGCATAAAAAAAATAAATACAACAAAAAGTCCTTCTTCAGGTATATAGGAAGCAAAAAGAAAGCACACAGCAACATAGGACCTCTACAGGACAGACTAGAGAAATTGGTGGCAGATAGGAGTGACAAAGCTGAGCTCTTCAATGTGTTTTTCACATCCATATTCCTGAACACAGATAAAGACACATCTCCCAGTTGGATTACAAACAGTCACAAAAAGGACACCAGCCCACCAACAGTTAGCGCCAGCCTAGTGAAGGGACACTTGGAGGGGCTGGACATATTTAAGTCAGCAGGCTCAGATAATCTTCATCCAAGGGTACTGAGGGAATTAGCCAGTCTCATAGCAGCACCACTGGCAAGAATGAGTATTCATGGCAATTAGGACAGGTCCCAGATGACTGGAAAAGGGCCAACAGGGTCCCTATTTTCAAGAATGGGAGGAAGGAGAATCTGGGTAACTATAGGTTGGTTAGTCTCACCCCTATCTTTGGGAAAACCTTAAAAAAATTATTAAGGAACACATTTATGGGAGCCCAGCCGGAAAAAGGGCAACCAGTATAGATTTATCGCAGGTAGATCCTGCCTGACTAACCTTATTTCTTTTTACGACCAGGTCACAAAATGCTTAGATGCAGGAGAGGAGGTAGATATCATTTACTTGGTTTTTAAAAGGCCTTTGATATGGGGTCTCTTCCCATTCTTATAAATAAGCTAAGTGGCTGTGACATAGATGATTACACAGTCAGGTGGGTGGCAAATTGGCTTATGGGACGCACCCAGAGAGTGGTGGTGAATGGGTCAGTATCAGCCTGGAAAGATGTAGGCAGTGGGGTGCCCAAGGTTTGGTCCTTGGACCAGTGCTGTTCAATATCTTCATCAGTGATTTGGATGAAGGCATGGAGAGCACTCTGTCCAAATTTATGGACAACATCAAATTATGGGGCAAAGTAAACACATGGGTGGGCAGGGAAAGGATTCAGGCAGATTTGGACAGGTTGGAAAAGTGGGCAGAACAGAACAGATGCAGTTTAACTAAGATAAGTGCAAAGTGCTGCATCTAGGGAGAAAGAATCACCAACACACATAAAGATTGGGGCATGACCTTCTAAGTAGCTTAGCAGCAGAAAGGAATCTTGCAGTCATAGTAGACTCCAAGATGAACATTAGTTGTCGATGTGATGAAGTGATAAGTAAAGCTAACTGCACTCTATCACACATTAGCAGGTGCATCACAAAGAGGTCTAACGAGGTGATACTTCCTCTCTATGTGGCATTGGTAAGGCCACAGTTGGAGTACTGTGTCCAGTTTTGGGTGCCGCACTTCAAGAAGGATGTGGATAACCTTTAGAGGGTCCAGAGGAGGGCCACTCATATGGTTAGGGGCCTGCAGGTATGGCCCTGTGAGGAGAGATTGAGGGACCTGGATCTCTTCAGCCTCTGCAAGAGAAGGTTGAGAGGTGATCTTGTGGCCATCTACAAATTAATTGGGGGGGAGAGGGGGAAAGCAAGGAATAGGAGATACTTTGTTCATTAGGGCGCCTCTTGGGATAACTAGAAACAACGGCCACAAAATGACAGAGGGCAGATTTAGTTGGACATCAGGAAGAACTTCTTCACTGTAAAGGTTACCTGAATATGGAATGGGCTTCCAAGGGAGGTGGTTCTCTTCCCTACCCTGGAGATCTTTAAGAGGAGACTGGACAAGCACCTGGCTGGGGTCATCTGACCCCAGTGCTCTTTCCTGCTCAGGGTAGGGGGTTGGACTCAATGATCTGCTGAGGTCCCTTCCGACCCTAAAAATCTATGAATTCTAATCCTGATGTTTGGAAGAAGATGTCCAATACAGGTATGTGCAAACTGTGTGTTCAGTAATATGTTGTTTCAGCCCCAAGCTTGTATCCTTGAGAATGTATAGTCACTTTGTTTTCTAATGTGATGGAATGAGATCATTGTCCCTGTATATGTTAAGGTTCGTTTGGTATAGTTCTATAGCAGGGATGTTTAACTGGTGGCCCATAGTCCTCATGTGGCTCATGAGGGGTTAATGTGCAGCCCCCCCCAGGCTGCTACTCCCTTCATTGCTCCAGCTGCAATAGCCCAGACTCTCCAGGATCCCCATTCCCTTCTCTCTCCTCTGGCTGCCGCTCTGCTCTCTGACTCTTCCCCAGGGCTAGGGCTAGGGCTATGCGGGGTGCTGAGGGTATGTCCACGACCATACAGAGTGTGGGCTGGAATCACACCTATGTATTGCAGTGCAGAGGGACCACATTAACATACCTGAGTGAGGCATGTGTGTGGCTATGGGGACAGTTGGAGGTCACAATTAATGCCCCCAGGGCAATTTAGCGTCCTAATGCAGTAGGGCTGTGAGTGTTGCCTGAAGGGCAGGACAAGTGCTAGCAGGCTACAGAATGATTGTGGTATCAGACTGCTGGTCCAGAAAGAGATGAATTAGGACCAAGCATCCAGCTTGTGCAGCTAGTTTCAACCAGGATCACTCCAGAACTCAGAGGCACCCTTCTACTTCATATACATCAAGGCATGGCAGGTAAAGTAGTGAAGGAATACACCGAGAAGCTGGAGGGGGAGCAGGATTAGGGTGGTTGCTAGAGGACATCACAGTTGCCCTCAGGGGCTAGTCCTGCTACAGGGGAGCATACAGTACAGCAGTGGGGGAGGGGGATGCCTACATGAGTGTATAGCATTAATGGTGGGGGTGGAGGAAAAACTTGTGTGGTCTCTGATAGTATAGCTCCTGGGCATGTGGCCCCTGGGGACTTAGAAGTTGGATAGCCCTGTCTATAGGAAAGAGAAATATCAAAGATGGAATGATTCTCATGTATTTTCTTGATCATAGGCTTGGCTTCTCTGGGGCAATAATAAGAAGCCAAACTTTACTGCAACTACTAGCTTTTTGGTCAATACATCAGCAACACTGTCAGAAAGCAGTCAAACATGATGGAGGTTTGGGTCAAAGATTGTAAATGGGAAAAGTAAAAAATTGATGATATAAAGAGAAAAAATGGCTTCATTAATATTCTGTCTCCAGCCAGAGCATTTTAATATGTATTTAAGAAACAACACTCCTTTTATTATTTAACGAGTTATTTTCAAGAGAAGAGGGTAGATTATAAAGCATATAGAGAAGTTACATCCTTATTCACTGATGTTCTTAAATGCAGTATAAACAAAGGCTCAATTTAATGCAAAGGGAACACTGAGTTTTAAGATGGTTGCTATATAATTGAGATATTTAGTTGAAATCCAATTTTATGTGCATAGTAGATGATGTACAACTGGCACCCATGGGATCAGATAGAAAGCCAACATGCATGTCAAACTGGATCCAAAGGAAGGAGTAACTTCTTCATATTACAAAAACTGTTTTGCATTGGAAAAAGTATAACATTTAAAACTAACTCAGTCTCATGAAGGATCCCAACAATGGACCAAAATGGAGTACCACATTACTTTGGTATTCAGTTAATTATAGAAACTACAAACTTCCTTCAGTACCTGGAGATACTGTGTAGTGAGATTCTGATGAGACTGTCTCATAGCTCAGCTTTTAGTGATATAGAGTTAATCTGTTTATTGGAGAATTAAAATTTTATACTGGAAATTTTTAGTGAAAAATGTAACTTTTATTGGCCTGGGGAAATGACCACGTGGTGTTTGCATATTTAATCATATAATTTATAGTGTGCTTAGGCACAATAATATAATTTCCATTTTCATACCTATGCCAAGAACTTCATGAGTAATATACCCTGGTTCATTCTATGGCCATTTTTGTAGGGAGTCCAGGTCATATCAGTGTCATAGCAATAACTTTTCTGAAGTCTAGAGAGGCCTCCTAATTTGTTTTCTACATTTGTCTGCCAAATTTCCCCAGAATTGCAGTGTATGTACTCATACCTCACATTCTACTTGCTGTTGTCCTGGATATAATAGATTAATCTGCTGCTGGAGTCTTTCTGTATTTAACAGAGATATGCTTATTTGTTTATTTTCATTCACCCATACATCTTTGGGATGAATCAATCTTCTTCTGAAAATTCAATATTGGACATTATTACTACAAAAGTGGGTAACTTACATGCTTGTATATTGTGATGTGATCTCATTGATGGTCTGAGAAGCAGGTATCTTGCACCATTGGGAATAAATCTGTGACTAGTAAAAGGGAATGGGAGTAGCTTATCTCTCTCATGCCAGCCAGAAATCAAACATTTCCCTGTTGTAGTTGTGCATGATCTGTGACCTCTTATTTATTTTAGTCTCCATTATCTCTGTTGAATCTGTTACTGAAATTTTCTCCAACAAAGGGAACAGAGATAAAAGCTAAACAAAATGATAAAAAAGCCCTCATCTGTAATTCATTACATTGTTTTTAGAGACTTTCAAAGATGGAAAGAAAACTTCTCTAGAGACGTGGATTCTCATTCTCACTCAGATTGCCAGCTATATAATTCCTTTTCTGCATTTCCTTCTCCTTCCATTACTCTCAGCTTCCCTCCTGAAATCAGACCTCAAAGGTGGGGTAAAGCCGGAAGAGGGGAAAGCATTACCTTTTGCACTATCTGCCCTTGCTGACATGCTTTTGTGTAACTGGAATTTGCACAGATGCTAGCTAGCTGCAGGTGATGGAAATACTGTAGGCTGTATGGGGCCACCCAGCTCAGTTCCATTCATGCACTGTTGAATGAGGAAGAATAATAAATACAATTTATTATTTTCCCCAAAAAGCACCATTGAAACAAGCAGAGAGCAATAGAGTTTATTACATCATC
This sequence comes from Alligator sinensis, assembly GCF_000455745.1. Classification (NCBI taxonomy): domain Eukaryota; kingdom Metazoa; phylum Chordata; order Crocodylia; family Alligatoridae; genus Alligator; species Alligator sinensis. The sequence goes on from NW_005842697.1 coordinate 239,766, forward strand.
TTTGGTCCTGAAATGATAAGAGAATCATTGGTAAGAATCAATGATTGGATGCTGAAATTGGAGCTGATATTAAGAATCAATGACTGGATGCTGAAATTGGAGCTGATACTCCTTGCATTTTTTTTTTGTCTCCCAGGCAAACTTAACTACTCCTTTCCTTTCCTTTCCCTTTCACCACAGGATGTGAAAACTAAACATTCATTTTTCTATACAAGGATTACCTACCTGATATCTCTTCATAATTGTGTGGTTGATAAATTACCCAACAACTCTGATTAGTGAGTGCATTTCTCAGATTTCATGAAGAACTGCTGTTAAGAGAGTATTTATAGCCTATTAAAACATATATGAATATAACTGGTAACTTTGGTAGGGAGTGAGTTTTTTAAATAAGTAAAGACAACATTCCACATTTTTCCTACCACAGATTTACAAAAACTTTCTGGTGTTTAATCTTTCCCCCCCTCCCCCTTTTTAAAATGCTCCTCGTGTTCAGCTAAAGTATAAACCTATCATGCAGCTTGAGCAAGAAAATATATGAGTATCCTATCTATCTATCTATCTATCTATCTATCTATGATAGCAATATCACACATATATGTGTGTGTAATACTTTGTGATATTCAGTGTGACTTCTGATTTAACATTCAATTCAGAATTTGATGTCTACATGTAAGTTGGGCACATGCAGTGTCAGTTATATTACTTGTCATCCAGTATGGGCATAGAATCCTGTCTATCTTGTTTTTTGAACCATTTCCCTATAGTTAATAAAAGATTTACTTAGAACCCAGTTGTTATATGGAAAATATATTATGATGTCCTGGTATGAAAATCACCACAAGAGAAAACTGGACTACAGCAGAAAAGGAACAGATCAAGAAGCAACTGTACAGCCATCTGCCAGTTGAGCTTGCCAAAATGACAGATGCTACTACTAGTTGACTAGTAGCTACTACTACGTAGTTTGGCATTTGTATATTCCTTTGTGATGAGGTGAAACAATGCACAATTATTGCTCTGTGAGTGTTTGCTTTAGCCATGATGGTTTCACAGAAAAATCAGATTCTAACAACCGCATGGCAACAACGTTTGGTAAAAAATTAATAAGGTAAAATACAAACATGAATATTTCAATTCATACATTATTAATTCTCTTTGAAAGGAGGTTTATATGATTGTTGGGTACTTATAGTAAAGACCAGAACCAAATGGCTTTTCTAGGTGCCTCCACTTAAGTATCACAACACATTAGGCATTTCGATCCAGTAGGGTAACCCAGGTCTACATACACAGTGAGGTGCTTAGTATCCTTATAGAACCAATGAGGAGAGTAAGGTACCTCCAAAGGGAAACACAGAGTACCCAAGTGTTGAGTAGACAGGCATTTGTACATAGTTAATAGAAAATACGAGGCATTGGTGTGTGTCTGAAGTCCTGCCTGTCCTTGTATTTGGAGGTCTGGCTCAGAGCTGCGTGTTAGATACTTCTGTCATTTAGTGCACTTACCCGACACCAAGGGTATTTATATGCATACATTTGTCTGGTCCGACACGCCGGAAATCCAGTGCATTGGAGCCGAATAATTAATCGAGTCTGCTCTGCACACAAGCTGCCATGCCTGGCGCTGGCACACCTTTGATGTGTTTTAGTTCAAAAGTGCTCTGCCGCCATTTTCTCAGTGCTGATGCACTTTTCTCCATTTATACAAATGCATTTGATGCAGCGCTGGGCATTTTAAAAGAGCCTGGTGCTGCAGTGTAAGCACGTGTTCAAATGCCCCAAGTGTATTGTAATCAGTATAAAATGCACACAGCAGTTCCCAATCTGTGGTATGCAGACAATCTGTCAGTGGTACACATTAACAGATTTATTATAATTACTTTATATGACAAAAATTTGCTGGTGGTACTTAAGTTTGTATCATTTTAAATTGGTGGTGCGCAATCTGTCAGAGTTTGGGAACCACTGAAATACAGTGTTCCCCCCACCTCCAGGATACTCTTGGTAGGATATGGTGGTGAGCCATTGCCTAATAGCATACTGGTTAGCAATTTCCAGGAAGTGGTACTAAAACTCACATCTACACTTCTCAGGACAGCATCTCCAATGGCAAGCTGTCAGTTAAGTAACATGGGAACACCTTCCATCTTCTGTTGAAGCTGGGCAACTGAGAAGCAATGAATGCAAGATCTATTGGTCCAGAAGGAAATCAAGCAGGAGAGTACACGACAATAGCATGGCACAGTAATCAAGGTACTCCCTGGTAAATCCAGGTTTCAGCTTCTGTTCAGAATGCTATTTATGCATTTATATGAGACAATAATGATTTAAAAACCAGAAATAACCCTGAGAGCAGGAACCAGAGCAGAGGACTTCCTCTTCCCAGGGAAGTACACTAGGTTGCACAGCTAGGCTCTCTCTTGCTAGCTCTCCTTTGGATCCCATGAATTCTGAACTTTTGACTGACTAGGGCCTTGCTTCAGCAAGAGAGGTGGAATATTTGTGAACTTGGACCAGGTACAGCAATTATACTTATTGTGCGTAAGTGCACAGAAAGCTCTCTACAACACTAACCAAACAGATGGTCAGGGCACATAGAACACTGTAAAAATGGCAGATCCTGCTGTTAACCTTGGATGGATGTGTAAGTTAGGGCACTGTTATGAACTTCTGTACCAGATCCCACTGAAACTCGCATTAGGTTGCATTCTGTTAGCACCCCATAGGGCTTTGTGGGACCTTGCTTACCCCTGCTTGCAGGGTGGCACTCTAGCCTCAAACACAGCTCAACTCCTCTTGCAGAGCACCAGGCTAACCATAACCCTGGCCTGTCACTGACAAGAGTCAACCCCCACCGAACTTGTTCCCTCCAGCCAGCTATGAGCCACTGTCTGTTATTATTGTGCAGATTCCACCTATTCCCATCTGGGCATTTGTAAGGATTGCAGGTTTCAATTAAGTGCTGGACTGATGGTTGGAGGCCACATTAACATACGGATGTTCAAGATGTTCATCTTGGACAGTGCTGTTTTGAACTGTCCATATCCAGATTTCAGTCTGTTCAGCTTGACCTGTGCTTTTCTGTCAAGGTCATACGCAATGGGGGACTCATTTGGTGTTGCTATAAAATGCTGTAAGAATAGATTACTCTGAAATATCGTTTCATTCCCATTCATCCCACTCAACTAAATTTAGTACAACACAGAGGGCCACCGTATTTGGCCCACCAGGCTCAACCACAGGCCCGGAAACCTGGCAGCAGGGGAGCCGTTAGAATCTGTCTTCTTATGTTACTTGGTTTAATGACCTAGAGTGCAGGGAACACGTCTGTGGGTATGTAAGCTATGCAGCCTATTATGAGTCTCTACACACTGTTAAATACAGGATTGAGCCTTTTAGTGCAAAAACTTCTGGATCACACAGGAGCACAGTGATCTGCTGGAGTGCATACCATTGCAAGCATGGTGATTCTGAGCACTTTGAAGTTGACACACCCTGTCATGCTGACGAAACATCTTAAGGCAGCTACTCGTGCAGAGACTTTACTGCTGACCTTCTGAATGTGATGTTCATAGGTGAGGGAATTGTTTAATGTGACTCCTTGGTTAGTTTGGGTATGCTCATGGGGAAGGTTGTTGTTGCCTATTCTGATATTCAGTGTGCTCTGGGATTGATGGTTGTCCACTTGGAAAACTGATGATACTGATTTATTTATGGTCCCCACTGACCTTGTGCCCCTCAACCCCCTCCCAACCCCAGTACTACTGGCCTGGAAGAGGCAGATGTGCCAGGGCTGGTACCTGCTAATGTTGTTGGGGCCTTATCAGTTTATGTTGCATTGAGTGGGGTCATAAATCTGGTTAACTGACAATTAGAAACCCCATCCTTCAAGGATATTGTGCTAACCTGAGAGAGGCCAGCATGCTTACATGTATCCATCCAGCACAAACCTGCACCCAAACATACCCCAAAAGATGCTGAAAGCTTTTTTTGAGCCCTAAAATCAAGGTGTTACAACAGTTACAGGAGTCTTTGGCAGCCCAGGAAGTCTAGGGGACATGCTGGCAGGTATGCAAGAGTCCCCCCTGCCATGCTGGGATTCATCCATGCAGGTAAGCTCTAAACCCCAATCCTCCTTCCACAAGGGTTAACATGTTTTTCTTGCTCCTGACCTAACCTTGGGTGCCTAGAGTAAAGCTCAAAATTTAGACTGCTTCTGCCTTGGTCTTCTTGAATGCCTGTACTTTGCCTTGGTGGTTAGGTTACTGTCCTGGAAAAGGGGAGATGCATGTTTGAGTCTTCTTAGGCTGAGGACTACCTAGAATCTAAGTGTTTCATTTTCTGGGTGGGAGGCTATTGTACAAAAGGTGGGCATTTTCATCAGTAGCTGTGAGTACCATGTTTTATTGTAAGCACAATGGTGCTGGATTTAATTAGGTGTTAGGTGTATTCTGAGGATGTCTAATGGATTGGGAATTTAGGTAGAATTCAGACATTTCCTGTCTCTGATCTGGATTTCAATAGAGCTTTGGCACGATTTGGGAATTTAGAGACTTGATCTAGGTTGTTTCTAAGTGTGCTTGGAAATCTTAAGTATAGGCATCTAAGCATCTTTTCAGGCCAAGATGGAAGCACCTACCAATTCTTACAGTATGCCTGTTGCAGAGGGGTCTGTATTACTTTTTGTGACATAAGCACCAATATTTTGCCAGACCCATTTATGTGCTCACAAGAATAATTTGAATCTGGGCCTAAGTGTTAAGGATAGTTGCACATGCTCCTGTGTTGCTTCTCTCTGGACATAGATAGGTTAAGATGCATAGAATGCAGGCTACTTTTTAGAAGGCAGCCAGGTAACAAAATTAAAAGAATACATTGTGCTAAGCTTAAAAGAAAAAAAATATACATAATATGATGTGGACAGCTTATGAGAGAAGAAAATTAAAATATTTTGCCTGCATTGGGGGAAAAAACCTAAAAAAAACCCCCAACCCAAAAGAAAAAAATTGTAAAATAGATAAAAAAGTAAATTAATAAAATCTAAAATATTACACCTGCAAAGCTTACTCTAAGCAGTTTTGCCAGAATAAAATTCTACTAGGAATTTCACTATTGCTATTTATATACTATTATAATGAGTGGCTTTATAAGACTCTAAGATAGAAAGATAGATAAATGTTTTGTAGGGTTATCATGTAATGAATATTTTATTTTGCAGAGACACTCTAGGCCAAAATGTGCAAAAGTGAGTCGTGATTCTGGCCTCCTGAATTTTTGAGTGCCAGACATTTTTAAATAACTTGCTTTTCAGAAGGTGTGAGACATCCACCCTTTGAACATTAGACTCTTATAAGATTATTCAGGTTGGTCACCCCCAAAGTGAGGTACTTAAACATTCAAATGACTTGTATATTTAAGTCTCAGCGGGTATGTCTACACATGACATTTTTAATGTGACACAGTAAACTCCAGTACTTATTGCACCAGAGTTTATTGCTCCTGTTTACTGCTGCATTTGCACGTGTGCCTAGGACTGTGTGAGGGCCGGGAGCAACCCGAGCCCTTTTCGTGCTGCACGCGGGCTGTGGCCAGCAGCCCGGGCACGCCGGGGCAGAGAGGGAAGGCCTTCGAGCTGGAATTAGGCACGGACGCGTAGCGGTAGTTTAAAAGATTGTTTACTTACACCGAGATGGCAGTGGTGTAGGCTGGAAAGCTTGATTAAGTTGCAGTTACAGACAAACAACACAGACGGTCTCGTGGAGGTTGCTAGGCTCCACGGTGCAGAGCTCCGGATGCTCTGGGTGAACGAGTCACCAAAATAGAAATCGTAAGTATGTCTTATAAAAGTTGGGTTCGAAGACGGGAAGAGGTGGGCGGTGGATCAGGCCGCCACGCTCCTCTGGATCTCACACAGGGTTTCTATTACCCTGCCGTGTACCCAGAGT
>NW_005842697.1:245753-258053 GCF_000455745.1 Alligator sinensis
GGAACTCTTTTGCACCGTGCATTCCTCTTGCAACATGAGCAATGCACTCTGCAAAAGAAGCTGCAGAAAAGGCGGGAAACTGGTCCCTGCACCGGGGTTTCCTCTGCAACAGGAAACACTCCCGTGCAATGCTCTGCAACTTGACGGGGATAATTCTGGTGCCGAAGTACACACACACACACAATCATGCCTTTTGGGTCATGACAGACTGCAGCATGTAGAGGTGGTTTGGAGCAGCCCTGGCTGGCAGGGAGTCTGGGGGATCAGCCTACCAGCCTGGGGCTGCTCCAACCCAGCTCCACATGCTGCCGAGGGGCTGGCTGGGGCACAAGTTGCTTCAGTTGCAAGCACTCTCATGACCCAACCTGTCAGTGTCTATATGTGCATTGTGGTGGAGTAAATAATGCCACCATAGGATAGTACTTGTATTTAATTAGTTTCCTGTGGCTTAACAAGGGCACATGTGTAGATGCTGAGACTTCTGTGGAGTTAATTAGGCAGCTCTGGAGTAAATGTCTTATGTAGATGTGCCCACTGTTTAGTGCAGGGGTGGGCAAATTGGTGGATCCAGCTGGTGCCTGGACTCAATTTCCCAGCAGCCCCTGCCCACATGGCTGGGGTTAGATTCCATGGAGACTCCAGCAGCAGCCACATTGTGATAGTAAGGCCAGGGTTTCCATGGAGACTGGCCCCAGCAGCACTGGCAGGGTGCACAGCAGAGAGTGGCACTGCTTTGGAGTCGAGTTGGGACCTTGTGGTAGTGACAGCATGGTTCAGAGCTGGGGCAGAGTTGCAATCTGCTGCCTGCATGCATGAATGATGCATGTCCCTGGTGGCTGGGGGTCACGGCAAAGCTGGCAGCGGTGAGAGCGTGGCGACGGTAAGTGGGGAGCTCCCACAGATACTGCCGACCCTGTTGGCAGCAGGGATGGGGAGTGACGAGTGCCCTACCAGGGGTTGGTGACCACCCACAGATGCTGCTGGCAGCATTGGCGGCGACCAGTGGCAATTGCTGACCACCCGCAGACACCGCCAGCAGTGTCGGTGGCAAGGGGGTAGGGGGTGGCAAGCAGGGATGCATCACCACACCCAGGAGGTATATATGCACCTGTGTGCACCCACTACGCATTGCCAATGTCCCCATGCCCCTGTCTATGGCATGCAGGCTGCAGAGTGTGGTTCTGCCCTGGCTTTGGACCATGTTGTCACTGCCACAAGATCCGAGCCCCACAGCATCTCTGTGCCCTGCCACATGCCCTGCCAGCAGAGGCGGTGCTAGGAGGGGTTTGGTGGGGCTATAGCCACTCCAAAATTCCCTGTAGCCCCCCATAGCCACTCCTCCCAGTGGTGCTGCTATTGCTGCCTGCCCTGCACAGGCAGCAGCAGCTGAACCCATCTCACTGCTGCCCCCAGCATAGCCCCATCTCAGTGCCCCCTCAACCTGGCAGAGACTGGTGCTGCTACCTGCCGATGCTGCTGGGGCTGGTCTCCATGGAAACCCTGGTCCCACGCTAGCACAATGTGGCTACTGCTGGGGTCTCCATGGAAACCAGTCCCAGCCATGCGGACAGGGGCTGCTGGGAAATGGATCTGGCCCGCTGCCGGCCAGATCCAACCCATGTGTGACTTTGCACACCCCTGATTTATTGTATAAGTGTGGATGTATGTGTTCTCTCTAGTCTCTCTATTGTATAAGTGTGGATGTATGTTTGACTCTACAGTCAAACACAGACCAAAATTTGCCTTTGGCCCAAAGTATGTTCCAGGCTTATATTCTGCCCAGTCCTGACTGAAACAAAAATGTTTTTTTCAGAATTCATGTAAAGCTAGTGCTCTCAAATACCATTTGAAATGAGAGCTGCAGATGTTATCTATGCTGAAGACACTGCTTTGAATACCTTAGCAAGCAAGGCTCGATCACAATGTTCCTTAGAATCAAGATATCCTTTGTATTTTGTTGAAATTCAGAAAGTATATCAGGCCTTATGAATCTCAGTCATGCAGGCACTCAAAGAGGAGAGTTATGAATTTCCCCACTGGCATAAAAGCATGGATTAGTGTTGTTATCTACTGCAAGAATATGCAAGGCCACACTGAAAATGGTGCTGTGGGGTCCAAAAGCTATTAGCGAGGCTTCCATGGATTTCATTGTGCATGAAGTTCAATGCCAAATGAAAAAGGGCTTTATTGACTTCTTCTAAATGACTGGAGAATAAGGCAAATACAGTGGGTTATATGAGCCCAGTGGCATGGTAGAAACTTGCCAATCCCTGTGATGATGACAAAACTGATTTCAGGAAAGGCAGTAGCATTTGTTAATCCTCAGTTTTCACTCTGCCACTGTATGCTCCTGCATTCATTTCATAGCATCCACACCCTCTTTACTTTCTTCTAGCAGGTATCTGCCGTATCCAAGAACATACAATTCAAAAGACGTTAGTGTTTCTTGAACCTGGTTTGGCCAGAATAGATCCTCAGAGTTGAAGCCAGCAGCCTTTATCTTCAAGTTAAAAGGTTCCAGAGCACTTTCAGTGAAAGCAATCTTTTAAATCTAATTGCTGTGCTCTTGTGGGCATTATATTAGCAGCTTCTCCTCAATTATTTAGTACATGTATAAATTATTGTCAGTAGTTTGGACATGTGTTCCTTAAGTATTTCTAAGCCAAATCCTCTAGTCTCTCATTACATCAGTAACTGGTTCAGAGAAATCTGACACTTAAATGTTGAGGTGGGAAGTCATTGCTATCCTTGGGGCTATACATGTCAGTTAGAGTTTAATGAAGGTGTTATCATCCTCCAATGCGACACCTGTGATCCTGGTCTCTGGGAGGAGAACAAATAAGCTTCTTATTTTTAAGGAATCGTGCATGTCAGTTTTCTCCCTTCAGCAGATATACACAAGGTTTAGTTTGCAGAAAGGGAAATCTTATCAGGCAAATTAGAAAATATAGTGCATTGAAAAATTGGTTCAAGATGATAGACTATTTTAGACTATAATCGAGTTGTTGTGGGAATGTGGGTGTTGAGCATCAATCTTAATTATTATGGCTAATTGGCAGACTCTGCAGAATACAGAGGTAGGCATAGAAAACAACATTACATATTTACTGTTTGTGGACCAAACCCTACAATTTTTTTTGGTCTTTTTTCAGGCAAAACTCGTTGAAATCAATGGGTGTTTTTGCAAGGGGAAGGACTGCATGGCTTAGTTGTATATTTAACAGTGAGCTGTATCCAGACTAACAGTGCAAGAGGCTTTTTGTTTGAAATTATTCTGAGTGAAAATGGATATTTTTTTGTGAGTTTGTCAATTGTATTTGTGGCACATTTTCATTGTTCCTCTTTGCAGCCGCTATTTGCAAGCAGAAGCTTTTGTTCACACAAATGTTTGGGAGAGGTTGAGTCTTGTATTTTTGTGCACTATGAAGAGCCTTTATTTTAGCTAGCAGTGTCTTCATTTCTCAGTGTCTGTTGCCTCATCCCATGCCTCCCCATACCAGTTTTAAATTTCACAAAATCAGTCCATCTCTTCTCCCTCTACTACACTAGTCAATTTATTTTCATAGGGATTTAGCCTGAAAACTTTTTTCTTTTTTTCTGTCTTTGCTGAGTAAAGGCAAGAACACGTTCTGCAAAAAATTAGATCTGAAGACAACTAAAATCTGACCACATGTATTATAATTTGGAAATGAAGCAGTCTTTTATATTGTTTGTTCTCCTCTCCAGGAAGATAAAAAATACTTGAAGAGTGAAAAGAAGCAGAAGGAAGGTCACTATTCCTCCATCACTTCTCTTTATAGACCAACACCTTGGACACTTCCTCCAGCTCCTTCAGGAGTGGCGGTCCTTGTTCTGCTCTGACACCGGGCAAACCTCTCTGTGGGCATGTCTACACAAGATATTTACTGAGGAGTTGCCCAATTAGCTCTGCAGTTAAGTCTCAGCATTTATGCGTGCAGCCCTATTAGGGTGCCAGAAACTAATAAATGCTGCGAGAGAATAGTACCTGTCAATGCAACTACTATCTTGTGGCAGCATTGTTTACTCCACAGCAATACATGTGTAGATGCTTATGGGGCTGGCTAGGGCATGAGGATGCTTCAGTGCAGGAGTTGCCTGCTGGCTAGCCATGCACTAGAGCACCCCATGCCCCAGCCAGCCACCCGGCACATTGTGTCGGGTTAGAGCAGGGGCGGGCAATTATTTCAGCTGAAGGGCCGCTTAACGAGTTTTGGTGAGCTGTTGAGGGCCACAAGGGTAGCTCCGCCCCTCAACAGGTGCCCTGCCCCCTGGTTGCCATCTTGGAACTGGAAGTTCCTCCCCTAACCCCTGTCCTTTGCCAGCAGAAGTCCCTCCCCTTACCCCAGAAGTTCTCCTTTTGTGGGGGGGGGCTTACGATCTTGGAACCAAAGACAAGCTACATTGTATGCTAAAAATCACACATCTACAATAACGTATTTTATTTAAAATATATTTTTGTCCTGAATTGTGTGCGTTTTGTTGTGTATGTAGAGGTGATTGCATAATAGCTCAAAATGAAGTCTTACTCTTGTACATTGTGGGGAGGCTGTGGGGGTGAGTGGAGGGGTGTGGGGGGTATGGGTGGATGGGCATGGTTTTTTTTGGGTTGTTATGGGTGTCTGTGTGTGTGTGTATGTGGGGGGATGGGTATGGGATTTGTGGGGGGCTGTGTGTGTCTATGTGTGTGCACGTGGGGTGTGGGGGAGGGCACCATGTGGTTCCTGGTGACAATGTGGGGCTCATGGGACTCTGGCTTTTTCCCTCCATATGCAGCTCCTGGCTAGTGCCAGGAACCCTGCAAGCTCACCCAGACTGATGGTGTGGGGACTCCCCATGGCTCCTGGCACTAGTGTGCCATTGGGCCAGTCTGGCTCGGCGTAGGTCCCAGCGTTGCAGCCGGTTTCATGCTGGACTGCATGGGTCCCAGCATTGCAGCTGGGAGCCATGTGGTGCCTGGAGAGGATGGGCCAGACCGGGTCAGCTCAGTGCCATGCCACCAGGAATTGTGTGGTGCTGGGAGGTGCCCAGCTGGCTCTGTGTCACACCCTGCAGTTCCCTGCTGCAATGCTAGGACTCCTGCTGTGTTCTGCAGTCCCAGCATTGCAGCTGGGAACCGTGGAGCATGGCACAGAGCCAGCCGGCCCAACCAGGCACTTCCCAGCAATGTGCAGTTCCTGGCTGCAATTCTGGGACTACAGAATGCAGCAGGAGCCAGCCTAGTCCTCACTGTTCCCAGCTGGCTCTTGCTGCCGCCAGTCCTGGCACTGGAGCCCCGTGCTCCCACCCACTGCCATTTTCCCCACCATGCCTGCCACCACTGCCTTTCCCTTGCCACTTCCTTTCCTTCCCCATCCACCACCACTGCTTCCCCCCACCCACCCACCTGCCACTCCCCCCTACCTGCCTATCCACTGCTCCCCCCCTGCTCACCTGTCCATCGTTCCAGCAGTGCACGGTTTCTAGCTGCATGGCTATATGTCCTTATTGGCTTTGTTGTGTTAGACAGCCTGTCTGCTTTCATAGATTCATAGATGTTTGAGTTGGAAGGGACCTTAGCAGATAATTGACCCTGACCCCCTGCCTCTGGCAGGAAAGAGAGCTGGGGTCAGATGACCCCAGCTAGGTGCATGTCTAGCGTCCTCTTAAAAACCCCCAAGGTAGGGGAGAGCAGCACCTCCCTTGGAAGCCCATTCCAGATTTTGGAACCCCTTACCATAAAGAAGTTATTTCTGATGTCTAACCTAAATCTGCTTTCTGTCAGTTTATGGACGTTGTTCGTAGTTACTCCAAGGGGTGCCCTGCTAAACAGAGCATCTCCTATTCCTTGCTGCCCCCTCCCCACCTGATGAATTTGTAGGCATCCAGAAGGTCACTTCTCAGCCTTCTCTTGCAGAGACTGAGGAGATCCAGGGCCCTCAATTTTTCCTCATAGGGTTTTGCTTGCAGGCCCCTTTCAGGGCTGTGAGAAACTTTGTGTGAGACCCAAGTTTGTTAGAAGTCTATTAACCCCTGCTGTCCATCTTAAACTATTCAAATGCGTATAGCTATACCTATAAGCCAGTTTCCAAAAAGCAAACCTTTAAATACCATTTCTAAGCCAACAGCAGGCTGAATAGAATAGCCTGGCAGGCCAGATCTGGCCCATGGGCCATATTTTCCCTGCCCCTAGGCCCCCTGCCAGTTCTGACCCAGCTCAACATGCTGTGGTCCTGAGTGCATGTGTAAACATAGCACCTGAGAGCAATAAACTTCTGCAAACTGCACCAGAGATTTAGTTGAATTAATAATACATGTAGATGTACCCCGTGTTACCATTACTAATACAGATTCAATACCTGCAGCTCAGCAGCTCTGACTTGCCACACAATGAACTATATATCTTTATAAATTATTGGTTGCTCTGTCTGGTTAAATGCATAAGTAAATTACTGCTCTTATGGCACCCTGTTCTTGTTTTATCTTTATCTTCCAACATGATAATTATATTCTGTCTCATTGTTATCCCCTCTTAGTTCTCATCATCCATACCTATTTCTCCCAACCCCCTCTTACTGCACAGTTTCCCCGTCTGCTTCATCTTCCTCTTCCTTTGATCCAGCTTCCCTTCTAGCCATGTCATCTTTCCACCCCTTATTTTATTCTTCAATGTCTCTTCAATCCCACTGGCTCCTCCTTTGACAGTTTTATCACAATCCTTCATTCTCTGTCATCCTCCTTGTTAGGGCATGAGTCTGTTCAGAGAGAGTGTGTTACAGCAGGAATTACTATAAAGAGCACCAAGATCAATTTGGGTATCCTTCGAGGTCTGGGGTCTCAAGGTGAGGGTTGCAAGACAGGATCAATACAGGTCATAAGTCATACTGGAAAGTCCAAACTGGGGACAGGAGAACTCAGGAAGAGGCAGGCAGAAACAGGGCAATCCAGGATGGGAACAGGCAGGCATGGTAGCAGGACCAGTGACAGGCAGGTGCTAGGTAGGGATCCAAGCAGGATTGAAGTATGTGTTCAAGCTTGAAACTAGGCAGGGGCAAGGCACAGGTTGAGGCTAGACATGGAAGCAAGCATTAATATAGGTGTAGCCCAGGTGCACCAGGGTAAGTGCTCCATCCTCCAATGGAAGGGAAGTATTGGCTACGTTGGCTAGGACTGCTGAGAGAGAGGAAATTGCAATTGAAGCTCAGTTTCCCTCTATTCCCTATAGAGAGAGGCCAGGACAATATGGACTTCACTATATACAGATTTATTAATAAAAATAGACTGAGAGAGGTATATTAATAGACATATTTACAAATATACAACTTTGACATAAATCTATACTCTGAGAGCAGAACCAGGGGGGCAACTATACACTACCACAAGAGGTTCCACTCAGGAACAGGTACATAACAAATCAATACAGGTAAACACTGATCAAGAACAGGTAAGTGATAAATCAGTACAGGTAAGCACAAAACAGGAACAGGTAAATAGTAAACCAGTACAGATAAGCAAAATTTAAGAACAGGTAAGTAGTAAAACAATATAGGTAAGCAAAAATCAAGACCAGATAAGCAACAGCTGGGTGGCAGGGAGGGGTCCCAGCAAGGATTTCAGTGGGATCATGTGTCAATGAATCAACAATTATCATTACACAGGAATGACAAAATATAAGATGCTCTCTTGTAAAATATGAGGTGCATAGCACCATAAATAAAATTTAACTCTTCAAGGGTCCCCAAGGCCTCAATGGGTCATGAGGCCTTGCCAGTGCCCCAAGGAGTGGTGGGCAGAAAACCCTAATGTCCCCTTGCACCTTTCACAACCCCCAAGGGAGCCTCTAAACTCAAGGCCCCTCCCCCTTCAGCTTTTCTTCTAGGAGCCCCTTACCAGCCAGGAGGAATTTCTGTGGGAACTCTTTTCCCCAGCAACTCATGACTCTGGGGCCCTGGAGCCCTCATCCCCCTCAGCTGAATTGCTCCTCACATACGAGGCCTCCAAGGTCACTGGCTCCCCTTGGGCTGCTGGCCGCTGGTGGCCCTGTGCACCATCGTGTGCACTGAGGGCTCTGCCTCCTGCTAGGGGTTGCAGACCTGGACCATCTCATGCTGTGCCAGGGCTCAGTCCATTCCTAGACCCTCCATGCAGCATTATCTGCACCGAGCCATTGGCCCTGTGCCAGTGGCTGTGGGCCGGAGTCTGCCTGAGTGGCTCTCAGGGGTCCTGATCTCTCCCAGATCACTCCATGCTATGCCATCCTGGCTGCTTGCCAGGGACTGGGGACACAAGCCACCTTGTACAGCTCTGAGTCCCAGCTCCGTGCACCGTCCCATGCACCGACTGGGGATGCAGCTCCCAGGTCTTGCCCCATACACCAGTCTGTACACCGATGGTGTGCTTCTCAGCAGTGGGGCTGTGGGTTGCAGCCGCTCATTGTTCCCATCTGGTGAGGAGGGTCTTCAGGCACTTTGGGGCAACAGCTCCACCCCCACTGGCCAGCTCTTGCTAGCTCTTCTTATGCCCGGTCCTATTCTTCATCCCTCAGTGCACCCTTCCCATGTGCCCAGGCATGCAGATCTTTTATTCCCACTGGAGACTCTGCCCCCAGATTGTAAATGGACCAATTAGGTTGAATCAGGGTGCAAGCTTCAACCAGGTCTGGATTCTTTGCCTTGCCCTGGGTAGGGGTGGGGCAAGCTGCTCCCCAGCAATTGACTGATTGGTGGAAGTGTTCAAGGAGGATTCTCCAAGCCCAGACATGCCAGGCTGCTATTGGTAAGCCTGCCACATAGGCAAGGATCAAGGCAAGGGTTAGGGCGGGCAAGGTTCAGGTGGAATCTAGGTGGGAAGAAGCAGATAAGCAGAGTTCCAGGCAGGTCAGGACATGCAGTCAGGCAGCTAGTTCCCATAGACAGGGATACCTTGGTGCATGTTCTGATGTGGCCTTCCACTGCAATCTTTCTTTCTGATATGCCTCATCATAAGTCATTCAAAGGAATGGGATGGAGATGAGAGCTTATTCTTTTCCATTTATGTTTGCTCCTTCTCTATATTTTTTGTCCTTTGACAAATGCTTTTTTAGAAGTTGTTCTTTACTAGGAAGATGTAACAGTCTTGTTACAGGGTAGCTGTTCCAGGGGTGATTCTTGGATACTTCAGTGCAAGCCAGAGAAAGATCTCAAGAGAGAGTACAAGGGCCTCCCACAGATGGGCTCTGCGATTGCATTTCTTTGTTTGTCACCTGCAAGCAGGAGGGGATGGAAAGGGTGTGCCTGAAAGTCCCCCCCACCCCAGTAGTACTGGGGATATAGTGTAAAAATACTCTTTTTCCTGGAGCAGTTTTTTCAAATACATGGTCTGTGCCTTGGAAAATGGAGAGGTAAGTATTCTCCTGTGATCACTTTCCTGGCTGGAGGCCAGGTCACACATCAGTAATTGGCTTGATTGGTGGAGCATTGGCAGTCTCTTTTCTTCATAGCTCCCAGCTGTTGTCCAATGCAGAATTTTTCCTCCAATTATCAGGAGACCAACTGTAGTTTGAGGCAGTTGTGGCAGGTTATGCCACATGTCTTTTCCATCCCTTTCAGAGAGACAGTGCAACAAGCTGAACTAAAAGAAGCCACTGCAGCATAGAAAGCTGCAATGATGGAAGGATTAGGGATGACATGAGTCTTCTGTGAAGCTGTCCTTACACAGCATCATGTGGAAAAAGTTGATTAAGCACTGAGATATAAGCCCTATTTTACACCAAGGCAGCATGAGCTTTTTGGTGTGAAGGTCTTGAGCTCTCACCTGATGTCAATTTAAAGAGACAGGTGATTACCCACAAAGTGAGAAATAATGTGGCATTATTCCCCAAGGTATAAACTCTGATAGCAATCAAAAGGAAGAGAGAATAGTAGTGTACTGTATAATCGGCAGACCCCGGTGCCGGCAGAAACTGTGAGGAAGTGAAATTGACAAGAATTTCATTTTGGAGGTGGCTGCACTGCTGTGTTTTCAGTATTTCCAATCTCTTTTTTTCAGCTGTCAGTTCTTTCTTTTCCCCTCACCAGCCTGTTCAGATCTCTTCTCCATACTATCTGCTTCAGGTCCCAATTTACTATTAATACTTTAAATTAGCATTCTAATACTTACTATATTTTGTTTTAAAATTTCAAGCAAAAGGCCTTCAAGTATTATCATTATTTCCTGGGCCATCTTTTTCCTAGGAGTGAGGAAGATTGCTTCTTTTAACCTAAGTTTTCTCTTTTCACTATCCCTGTCTTGCTCTCAATCTCTAGTTCTCTATCTCTTCCAGCATCATAACTTCATAAATTATGAACGATATTTCTTTTGCAGGGAGAGTGAGTGAGCTAGTTACTGTTTATTTTCTGGCCCGGTAGAGGGAACATTGTTTTGAAGAAAGGATACATGGAAACTGAACACGTTTTAGGGTCGAGCAACCAAAGCAGTTGCCTGGGGCTCCAAGCCCTCAGGGGCCCTACTAGGCTAAGTCAGTGCAAGTCATGAAGTGACCGGTGAGAGGGGCCTATGCCTTTGCCTCTGTAAGCAAAAGCTAAGGCAAAGCTGTTAGTAGAAGGGAAGAGATATGAAAAATAAGCCCTACAAACACATTCATATCTGCCCTCTCCCCTTCCAACTGCCCTCACAGAGATATTACCTTCTTTTAATGGAAGAGTATGTTTTCAGTGCTTAGTATTTTTCTCTAGATGTTTTTCACAGGTCTATTACATGAATTTAAAATAAAGGATAGCTCATATTAAATGATTAAACTTCTGACACACTTGAAATTACTCCAGTCTATATAACAGTAAAGGTGTCCACCTCAGTAACAATAATGCATCGGCCATCATTTCCCCACATGCCATATCCACAAGAATCTATTAACATACCCTCCATATGCCTCCAGCCTGCCTCTTCTCTAACAGTTAAATGAGATGAGATTCTCTTTGACGTATTTCCATGGGACACCTTATTTTTTATGGGGGACACTTTAATTTAGGACCTGTGTGAGACTATGACTGCAGGCCCTTTGCACAGCACCAGGGCACATTGTATTACGTTGTTCTGCTGTACAGTATACAACAGGGAAAAATGAAGTATTTCACTTTTTCTGGTAGCCATTCCTAAAGACAGATGGATTACCATACTGAACAAAAGCAGCTTTCTTACCATTTTGTCAGCATTTTGAGAACTGCTTAGTTTAAATCTTCACCGTAATTGCCTTACATAAGTTGCATGTTATTGTTTGTTAATAACAAGATGGTTGTAAAGAAAACGTTGGCCAAAGAAAAAAGTATGGGAAGAGTATAGTTTGGCTACAGCATTATCTGCATGTAAGTGTTACTTTTTCCTTCTGCTGCTAAGTGTGACAGTTTCATCTGATTATGGCTACATCCAGATGAGTGTGGCTGTGTGGTATGTGGCACCACAGACATGTCTATAGCACCATATACCACACATTCAGCTGTTCTCTGCAGCGCAAGGGAGCAGCATGTTCTTTGGGGTTTTTTGACCCCTGAATATTCAGAGCCCACTTGCTGCTGGCCAGGCTTGGAGCACAGGATCGTCACTGCTGCAGCCCCAGGAGGCTTCCAGGATCCCAGGTAAGGCTGCTGAGGCCATCCCAGTGCTGGCCCCAGACTTTCCTATAACTCCCCCACCACACCCCTATCCCACTCAGAGGGTGTATGGCACAAGTGTTCCCCGGGGACAAGTAGTGGTGGCACAAGATGTGCTGCTACTAGTTGTCTCTAGGGAAGCAAACATCCACAGCTGTGTGGACACAGCCTATGCGTCTAATTTATTTGCCACTCCCATTTTCCAGAGTCACTCTTACAAGGAACAGTAAATAGATATGAAAAAAAAAACCTCAAAAAACCTGAAAAAAAGATTCAGGTCCCAAATTCTAAGCCTTTGAATGGGCTTAAATTTTTGCCCATGCAAATTCTAGACATTCTTAGTGTTTGTTCTCTTAATAAGGCACGTTGTTTTGTAGGTAGGAGATACTGTAATTATCATGCTAAACCTGACACTTTTACTGTCTTGTAAGTAGGGGAAATTTCCTTCTCCGGTGATGCTATGCATACTGAAGGACGATTTTGAACCCTTCATAACCCATTCTCCAATTATGGAGATAGAACGCTCATTAAGAGCCTGCTATTTTTATTCCCAAAGCATTTTAGTGTTGCTAGAAGTCTAACAATTGACAGTAGAATACCCTTAAAATACATTTAGTATTAAATAAACACCTGCTCATTAAACCTGGTGATCTCTCTGTGCAGTTTGGCAACAGTTCCT